>NW_024412376.1:4497678-4560770 GCF_014898765.1 Herpailurus yagouaroundi
ATTCTATATTGTTTATTTCTGCTCTGATCTTTATTATTTCTCTTCTTCTGCTGGGTTTAGGCTGCCTTTGCTGTTCTGCTTCTATTTCCTTTAGGTGTGCTGTTACATTTTGTATTTGGGATTTTTCTTGTTTCTTGAGATAGGCCTGGATTGCGATGTATTTTCCTCTCAGGACTGCCTTTGCTGCATCCCAAAGCGTTTGGATTGTTGTATTTTCATTTTCATTTGTTTTAATATATTTTTTAATTTCTTCTCTAAGTGCCTGGTTGACCCACTCATTCTTTACTAGGGTGTTCTTTAACATCCATGTTTTGGAGGTTTTCCAGACTTTTTCCTGTGGTTGATTTCAAGCTTCGTAGCATTGTGGTCTGAAAGTATGCATGGTATAATTTCAATTCTTGTATACTTATGAAGGGCTGTTTTGTGACCCTGTATATGATCTATCTTGGAGAATGTTCCATGTGCACTCGAGAAGAAAGTATACTCTGTTGCTTTGGGATGCAGAGTTCTAAATATATCTGTCAAGCCCATCTTATCCAATGTATCATTTAGGGCCCTTGTTTTTTTATTGACCATGTGTCTAGATGATCTATGCATTTCTGTGAGTGTAGTGTTAAAGTCCCCTGTATTACCACATTCTTATCAATAAGGTTGCTTATGTTTATGAGTAATTGTTTTATATATTTGGGCGCTCCGGTATTCGGCACATAGACATTTATAATTGTTAGCTCTTCCTGATGTAAAGACCCTGTAATTATTATATAATGCCCTTCTTCATGTCTTGTTACAACCTTTAATTTAAAGTCTAGCTTTGTCTGATATAAGTATGGCTACTCCAGCTTTCTTTTGGCTTCCAGTAGCATGATAAATAGTTCTCCATCCCCTCACTCTCAATCTAAAGGTGTCCTCAGATCTAAAATGAGTCTCTTGTAGACAGCAAATAGATGGGTCTTTTTTTTTTTTATCCATTCTGATACCCTATGTCTTTTGGTTGGTACATTTAATCCATTTACATTCAGTGTTATTATAGAAAGATACGGGTTAGGGTCATTGTAATGTCTGTATGATTTGTGCTTGTAGTGATGTCTCTGGTACTTTGTTTCACAGGATCCCCCTTAGGATCTCTCGTAGGGCTGGTTTAGTGGTGGCAAATTCCTTCAGTTTTTGTTTGTTTGGGAAGACCTTTATCTCTCCTTCTATTCTAAATGACAGTCTTGCTGGATAAAGGATTCTCGGCTGCATATTTTTTCTGTTCAGCACATTGAAGATCTTGTGCCAATCCTTTCTGGCCTGCCAAGTTTCTTTCTTTTTTTTTCAACGTTTTTTATTTATTTTTGGGACAGAGAGAGACACAACATGAACGGGGGAGGGGCAGAGAGAGAGGGAGACACAGAATTGGAAACAGGTTCCAGGCTCTGAGCCATCAGCCCAGAGCCCGATGCGGGGCTTGAACTCACGGACCGCGTGATCGTGACCTGGCTGAAGTCGGACGCTTAACCGACTGCACCACCCAGGCGCCCCTGGCCTGCCAAGTTTCAAAAGAGAGATCAGTCACAAGTCTTATAGGTCTCCCTTTATATGATAGGGCACGTTTATCCCTTGCTGCTTCAGAATTTTCTCTTTATCCTTATGTTTTGCCAGTTTCACTATTTTATGTTCGTGCAGAAGATCGATTCAAGTTACGTCTGAAGGGAGTTCTCTGTGCCTCTTGGATTTCAATGCCTTTTTCCTTCCCCAGTTCAGGGAAGTTCTCAGCTATTATTTCTTCAAGTACACCTTCAGCACCTTTCCCTCTCTCTTCCTCCTCTGGGATACCAATTATGCGTATATTATTTCTTTTTAGTGTATCACTTAGTTCTCTAATTTTCCCCTCATACTCCTGGATTTTTTTTATCTCTCTTTCTCTCGCTTCCTATTTTTCCATAACTTTATCTTCTAGTTCACCTATTCTCTCCTCTGCCTCTTCAATCCGAGCCGTGGTGGTTTCCATTTTGTTATGCATTTCGTTTAAAGCGTTTTTCAGCTCCTCGTGACTGTTCCTTAGTCCCTTGATCTCTGTAGCAAGAGATTCTCTGCTGTCCTCTATACTGTTTTCAAGCCCAGCAGTTAATTTTATGACTATTATTCTAAATTCACTTTCTGTTATATTATTTAAATCCTTTTTGATCAGTTCATTAGCTCTTATTTCCTGGAGATTCTTCTGAGGGGAATTCTTCCATTTGGTCATTTTGGATAGTCCCTGGAGTGGTATGGAGGACCTGCAGGGCACTTCCCCTGTGCTGTGCTGTGTAACTGGAGTTGGTGGGCGGAGCCGCAGTCAGACCTGATGTCTGCCTCCAGCCCGCCACTGGGGCCAAAGTCCGACTGGTGTGTGCCTTCTCTTTCCCTCTCCTAGGGGCGGGATTCACTGTGGGGTGGCGTGGCCCGTCTGGGCTGTTTGCACACTGCCAGGCTTGTGGTGCTGGGGATCTGGCGTATTAGCTGGGGTGGGAGGGGCAGGCTTAGTTTGCTTCTCCTTAGGTGATCCACTTCAGGAGGGGCCCTGTGGCAGTGGGAGGGAGTCAGACCCGCTGCTGGAGGGGTGGCTCCGCAGAAGCACAGCGTTGGGTGTTTGTGCAGGGCAAGCAAGTTACCTGGCAGGAACTGGGTCCCTTTGGAATTTTGGCTGGGGGATGGGTGAGGGAGATGGTGCTGGCAAGCGCCTTTGTTACCTGCCAAACAGCTCTGTTGTCCCGGGGCTCAGAAACTCTCCCTCCCTTTGTTCTCCAGTCTTCCTGCTTTCCGAGCAGAGCTGTTAACTTAAGACCTCCCAGATGCTAAGTCGCGCTTGCTGTCTGAACACACTCCATCCAGCCCCTCCACTTTTGCAAGCCAGACTGGGGGCTCTGCTTGACCGCAGGCTGCCCCTCCGCCCAGGCTCCCTCCCACCAGTCCGTGGAGCGTGCACTGCCTCGCTGCCCTTCCCACCCTCTTCCGTGGGCCTCTCTCTGCGCTTGGCTCTGGAGACTCCGTTCTGCTAGTCTTCTGGTGGTTTTCTGGGTCAGTTAGCAGGTGTAGGTGGAATCTAAGTGATCAGCAGCAGGCGCGGTGAGCCCAGCGTCCTCCTACACCGCCATCTTCCTGAACCCCCCTTTTTTAAATTTTTTAAAAAATATTTACTTATTTTTGAGAGAGAGAGTGTGAGCAGGGGAGGAGCAGAGAGGGGAAGACACAGAATTCAAAGCAGGCTCCAGGCTGAGGTCTCCAGCACAGAGCCTGACCTGGGGCCTGAACTCACGAACTATGAGATCATGACCTGAGTCCAAGGCAGATGCTTAACTGACTGAGCCACCTAGGCACTAAAATTGAGGGACATTTTAGCAAATAATCAGCCTAAAATCATAAACCCTTTCAAGGTCATGAAATTCAACAACAAATGTGGATAACAAATGTAGATATGGAGAAGTAAATGCAATGGTTGATTCTGAACTGGATCCTTTTGCTATAAAGTGCCAATATTGTGAAGAAGGAGAAATTTGAATGGAATCTGAGGATTATGTAATAGTAATGTACCACTATTTCCTGATATTGAAGGGTCTGCTTAAGGAGAATTCATTTCTATGCAAGAATTATACATTAAAATACTTAGAGTTATTAACATTGTTTTTGGCAATTATTCTTAACTGTTTTCAGGAAACAAAATTTATTCTTTGAACTGTATTATATTATTTATCTAAGATTTAGATTATTACAAAATTAAAGAAAAGTCCATTAAGTAGTACACTTAGAAATGTACAAATATAAAATAAAACAGAATCTAGGGCTTGTAGATTTTATATACTTAATGTTGATATATTTTGGGGCGCCTGGGTGGCGCAGTCGGTTAAGCGTCCGACTTCAGCCAGGTCACGATCTCGCGGTCCATGAGTTCGAGCCCCGCGTCGGGCTCTGGGCTGATGGCTCAGAGCCTGGAGCCTGTTTCCGATTCTGTGTCTCCCTCCCTCTCTCTCTGCCCCTCCCCCGTTCATGCTCTGTGTCTCTCTGTCCCCAAAATAAATAAACGTTGAAAAAAAAATGTTGATATATTTTAATTGATTGATTTTGATACCAAAGAATAAATAACCTTGATTTTTCATTAGCATAATCAACCATTTTTTATTCCTTCAGTTTACGTAAATTTCCTAGTACATTTCATTTTTATAAGTAATTATGACTTATGTTGACAATAAAAGTAAAAATAAGATATTCTTAAAGAGAGCTTTTTGTGTGTGAAGCACTGTAAAGTGTTTTAATATATTTGAACTCATGTCTTTTTAACTTCCTTTATGTGGTAGATGTCTATTATATGGAATTATAATAAAAATGGACTCACTGCTTTTATTTACGGTTTGTATTAAAAATAAGAGCACATGAAACCAATATGATACTGTATGTTAAGTAACTGGTATTTAAATAAAAACTTAAGGAAAATGGTATTTTCCCCTCCTTGGCTCCCCAGTAAGTGAAATGTAGAATTCATAGTACTCTGTTGAGGAGGGTTTCTTTAAAACTGACTTTATTCCATTTGTCTGAAGAATATAATTTATTTTTAGGCGTTCCCATGGTGTGAAGTTTTTTAGCAGTTGCAGCATGAATGAATTTAACCGAATGGTTTCACAGCCTGAATTTGAATGTCTTCAGAGTCAAATAGTTTCAGAATTGTCTTACCAAAATAAAAATACACTCTGTGGCAATGGTATTTTGGAACCGCCTGAGGAATGTGACTGTGGTCGTTCACAGGTTAGTGACAAACATGAATTGCTTATCTAAAGATTTTTCTTTGGGGGAGCCTGGGTGGCTCAGTCGGTTATGCGCCTAACTGTGGCTCTGGGTCATGGTTTTGTGGTTTGTGGGTTCGGGCCATGTTGGGCTCTGTGCTGGCAGCTCTCCGAGCCTGGAGCCTGCTTTGGATTCTGTGTCTTGCTGTCTCCCTCTTCCCCTCCCCTGATCGTGCTGTCTGTCTGTCTGTCTGTCTGTCTCTCAAAAATAAATAAACATTAATTTTTTTAAAATAAAGATTTTTCTTTGTGTTTCTTGTGTAGACTTATAGATGTGATATAAAAAAGAAAGATTTTTTTTTTCTCAAAAGCTCCACCATTTATCAGATATCTAAGGGAGATATGGGGCATGTGATAACTGACTCATCTTGAAATTAAAGCATTTGAAGAGTTTAAGTAGCAGGTAAGTGTAGCATGGATTAAAGAGGTAGATTTTCAGGGTGCCTGGATGGCTAAGTTGGTTAAACTGCCATTTGGCTCAGGTCATGAAATTCGCACAGTTGGTGGTTTCGACCCCGGCATTGGACTCTGCTGACAGCTAGAGCCTAGAGCCTGCTTTGGATTCTGTGTCTCTGCCTCTCTCTGCGCCTCCCCTGCTCACGCTCTGTCTCTCTCTCAAAAATAAATAAACATTAAAAAATTTAAAAAAAAAACAGAGGAGGTAGAGTTTCTTCATTGTGTAACCATTAATGGTAATATCTACCTTTCTGTATCACAATGTTAACAACAGTTCTATAATTATCACCTCAATCATCTCTCCTGAATTCCTCCAAAGTGACTGCATTGGTTCACTAAGTTATTAAATGTGTGTTGTTGTTTACCTCCTCATCTCCTAATTGCTGTTCCTGCATTTGTGAGATCTTCATTTATTTTAACTTCTGACTTCACAGAATTTAATTAATAATGTCTTGATGTGTTGTTCTATTTAGCTTTTTGCTATTTTTTTTTAGTTGTGCTTGGTAAGATAAGTAATCATTGAATTTTGTTGTGACTGCTTTCATATACTTATAAATGGAGATAATTTTGAATATTTCACATTTGGTTGAGAAGATGTAAACTAACTGGAACAAAATTCTGTATACTTGATTGCATTATAATTTTTAAGTGAATGTCTCACATCTGCATTTTTATTGGTTTTGTTTGCCTGAATTCTCAGTACTTAAGAAATAATGTTGGTACCTTCAACTGTAGAGTTGGATTTGCCTAATTCTCACTATAATTTACTTAATGCATGCTTTATATATTTTGTAGCTTTTTATATGGTGCAAACATATTTACAATTTTTATATCTTCCTAGAAATTTAACATTTTGCCTTTAAATAAATACTGAATCTGTTTATCTCTCATGTTTCTTTTGGTTTTAAAGTCTATCTGGTCTGGCATACATCTGTATCTGTACACATGATAACTTTCTTTAATTGGTATTTCCCTGATAATTTTCTATTTACATTTAGTTTTTCTGTACTATTAAGTTCAATATCTATGTTTGGTTTTAATTTATTATTCACTCTGTCTTTGATTTATAAGATTATCCCCTTAAACATGATTATTACTTTTTGAGTATTGTTTTAATTAACTAAAGTCCATAATTTGTTCATATTTCCTTTGTTTTTACCTAATGGCATCTTTCTGTCCCAGAATCTCCTCCAGGATACCTCACTACATGTAGCTATTATTACTTCTTACATATTATTTATAACTTTACTTGTCTCAAAATGTTTATGTTTTCTGTGTTCACTTTGCCACATTTGTTTTTCAGTTGAATTTTTATTATTTCTTTTGGTCTATGTGTTTTGTTTTTCTTTCTTCCACTATTTCTTCTAGTGATTCAGTGGATATATATTTTCAATTTCCCTTTAGTGATTATATTTGCATTTTTAACCATATATGTGTAATGTTTAACCATATCTAGACCACATTACCCCAAAATAATAGGATTTACAACTGTTAGAAAAAGCTCACTGACCCAGTCAAAAGAGGGACACTGGAAACTTGGAGCACAGTAAGGCGAGGCTTTAATCAATGTTCTTGCAAGAGCGGGTGTCTGATGGACAGGCACACTCAGAGCAGTTACAGCAGACAATTTATCTGCTAGCATGCATGTCCCTCCCCTGGCTCCTCATTGGCTGAGTACTACAGAGATTACAGCCTTACCTGGATGTCCCTATGCCCACGTAAGGCAAAAAGTAGTCTGATTGGAACAAATGTACATTCCCTGAGGTGATAGAGACTTTCCATCTCTCCTTTTTCCTTTGGTGCATGCTCATTGCAGAGTCTGAAAAGAAATAAGCCAGCGAAATGGAGAATGGAAGAACCAGGAAGTGAGGTGTCTGAAGTTTTGGGACTCCATTATGGTGTGTGTGTGTGTGTGTGTGTGTGTGTGTGTGTGTGTGTGTCGGGGGAGGGGAGGGGGTTCATATATATTTCTAATAGGTTAAACCTACTGTTAACTAGTCAGCACAGCTTTTATTTGGCATTTCTGAAAATGAATCATCTCACTTCCCACAACAACCCAATAACTTACATGACATTTTTACAAAATATTTAATTTGTCATCTTTATTACTCCAGAGATTGTATTCAGAAAACAGTTGCTTTATTTACCCTACCAGTCCTTTTATTTATTAAGGGTTTTTTTGCATGTGAAAGTTTGTTTCTGAAATAATGTCCTTTTGAATTATATCCTATTCCTTAAAATATACTTTAGGACTGTTCTCTTGATAGGACAATTCACTGCCCACTTTTGTTTATCAAAAAAAATTATGTCATACTCACCATTTCATTTTGTCACTTGGCCTTTTACTCAATATTACACTTGCAAAGGTCATCTGTTTTTGAATATAGCTTAGTCCAATTGTTTTCATTGCTTTTAGTATTTTATTGATATTATAGTTTGTTCTATGTCAATGAAAATGTAAGTTTATTTCAATTTTTTACTATTAAGATTCATGCAGTTGTTTCTTTCCTGGCACATGTCTTCTGCTGCACATGTGCCTGCATTGTTCTAGGCTATGCATCAGTAGGTGAATGTGCTATGTCCTGAGCTATTTATATGTATATTTCTTTGAATTGAGGGTATCTGACTTTGGGTTTTATTCTTGAGTGGTCTGTGCATATCTTTCATACAGTTTTTGGTTATTTCATCAGCATTCACTTCTGTAAATTATCAGCAATTTATCATCAATGTGGTAGAAGGCTCAGAGGTACACTGTTTCTCCAGTAAACTACATTTTCTGGGCATGAGATGAGTCTTGTTGGCAAGACCCCCGTGATCAAGTGGTTCAGGTGAAGCAGTAGGTGGGCTGGTGATATCTGTTTCTTATGGGTGAACAGCTTCTTGTTTGTGGAGTTTACCAGTGTCAGGGGTCAGTCTGTTTTTAGTGGAACTTTTGGGGATTTTCCCACCCAATCAGATTGTATTGTTGTTACATTGGATTATTTCATAAAGAACTTTTAATGGGAATATCAGAATCATACATTTTCTTTACATTACTATGGGATAAAGTTCTTTGGTTCCAATATGCCAGTGAATATCAAAGGAAATTCAGGGCCAGTGGATGAAATCCGCTGTGTACTGGTCTGAGATGCCTGCAATTGCATGGGGTCCTAATCAGACATAGTGCTCAAGGGCTCTTCTCCCCTACCCCCCATTATCCTTGATTGCCTTCTGTGATCTTGTTGTTGAACTCCACCTACCCCAACGAAACTTAGCTGCTTTTTTTGGTGACTTATTTACTAGCATATCAAGAATATTATTTGGGGGGCGCCTGGGTGGCTCAGCCGGTTAAGGGTCCTACTTCAGCTCAGGTCATGATCTCACAGTTCGTGGGCTCGAGCCCCACGTCAGATTCTGTGCTGACAGCTCAGAGCCTGGAGCCTGCCTCGGTTTCTGTGTTTCCCTCTCTCTTTCTACCCCTCTCCCACTTGTGCTCTATCTCTTAAAAATAAATAAATGTTAAAAAAAAATTAAAAAAGAATATTATTTGGATTATAAAGTCTATCTGTAGTCATATATGTTTAAATATTAAATATCATACAGCACACACACAAAATAGTTTTTCAGTGCAGGCCACATAAAAATGTTATGATTGTGGCAGAATGTCTACATACTTGATAGTATTTCACATTTTTCAAGAATTAATATAATCCAAAGAAGGCCCATCACTGTGGGAACCCAGAGCAGTAAAGCTGTGATCTCTAAGCATTGTCTGATGAAATTAAAACGAATTTGGTCCCCAATAGTATAAAAAGTATTAGTTATACCCATTACTATATGCCAAAGGTCATTCATGGAAAAATATTTTAATTATGGTTAATTTGTTGTTCACTCTGGGAATAATGGTGTTTACTTCTTGTTTATCTTAGTAGTATAATGCAAGCTTCTAATTATCCATGACTTCCCCCAGTCCCAGACAGTACTTCTTTATTTTTCCCTTGTGTGCAACATTTTACAACTTTGAAATACTTTAGGAGTATAGGTCGTTCTTAGTTGATCCAATCATTACAGAAACTATGAATGTGTGTCATATCTGAGAACCAAGAAAAAATTTATCAAGTGATAAAAACTAATGCAAGAACAAAAATACATAAAAGGCATAAAAAAACCAATAGCCAGGTTAGTTCCAGTCTTTAATAAGCACAAACATACATTTGCAGAATGTATGTTTTACCCGTGCATACTTTCAATCTATTTAAAAAATAAGTTATGATTTTTTAAAATATAGTAATAGATTTACAACAAAATCCAACAGATACTGCAGTGAGTTCTATATACCCACCCCACCCTCTACCCCAATTCCAGCATACAGTTTTTCTATTATAAGCATCTTATTGTTGTACATTTCTTATAGTGGATCAGCCAGTATTTATACATTGTAATTAACTAAATTCAATAGTCTACATTAAGGTTCACTTTTTGTGTTAGACAATTCTGAGGATTTTGATAAAATTTATAATGACCTGTATTCGCTATTATAGCATCACACAGAATAGTTTCACCACCGTAAAAACTCCCCTGTGCTTCACTTATGCTATCCTCTTTCCCTTCTCCTTAACTTTTTTTTCTCTGATCCATTTTGAGTTGATTTTTGCAGAAAAGATAAAAGTCTATATGTCTAAATTCTTTTTTTTTTTTTTTGCATATCCACATTTAGTTACTCCAGCAACATCTACAAAAGATCATTCCCTATTCAATTGCCTTTGTTCTGCTTTTTTTTTTCTTTAGTTAAGGTGGGAGTGATACTTCCAGACTCTTTATATGTCACAGCTGAAACCAGAAATCCCTGAATTGCTCCTGTCTCTTTTTCACAGGTTAGCACCTTTAGATCTGGAATGCTCCCTTTGTTTTGGGAGTTAGCGGCTTTCAGACCCTGCTGATAAAATTCTCTGTCCTCTTTGGAGCCTCAAGCTGCCAGCTTTCCACCTCTCCTCTCCATGGTCTAATCCCCTCCTTAGGGAAGAATGTTTCCTAAGGTAGCCAGTTGGAACCATCACTTCCACGAAACATGTGGAGTCAACAATTGCATGGCCTTAGAGTGTGTGCCTTCTAAAAATGTGTAGTCCTAGGTGGCTTGCCTGCTCTACCCTAGTGCCACCCTTGATAATCCATCATTTCCCCAGTGATTCTTTTCTGCTGGTGTTCCTGCCCTTAGTATCCTGCCATATTGAATAGGGATCACCTCCGTGATGATTAGGATCTATGGAAATGATGGTATGTTACTTTTATGGATAAGCCAGAAAGAATAGTTGTAGCAACTGCATTTTGTAACATATAGAGCAGACACATGGAAATGTTCACGTGTATTACTCAAAATATATTTGGAATTTTTTCAGCAGTTTGTTTATATATGCAATGCACCTGTAATTTTGCCTTACATGGTAAAAGGGTCTTTGAAGATATGATCAAGTTAGGGACTTTGAGAGTGTTAGGTATTCTATATTATCTGAGCAGGTCCAATGTAATAATGACAGGGGGCAGGTCAGAGTCAGAGGACACGTGAAAATGATATTTGGAGATGTACTGTGATTTTGAAGATGAAGATTCCATTAACCAAAGAATGCAGGTGGCCTCTAGAAGCTGTAAAAGGTAGGGGAATGGATTTTCTCAAGAGTTCCAAAGGAATGCACAGCTTTCAACATTTCAATTTTAGTCCAGGTAAGACACCTTTTGGACTTTCGACTTCCGGAACTATAAAATAAGGCATGTATTATTTAAGCCATTAAGCATGGTAAATTTTTTTGATAGGAAAAATAGGAAATGAGTACAAAAGTAAACCAATTATGTATTTCTTTTGATAGGCAAACCTTTGAATATGTTTAACCATTTGCTGCCAAGCAGCCTGCAGTTTTCTGAAGAGAAAATTAATTTGGCTATACTAGCAAGCCTAGATCCAATACACTGGCCTATTTTGGGAGAAATCATTGTTGCCAAGACATTTGTAGGAATCTCAGCAGCATTTTGCCAATGTGAGGTTGGGGTCCAGTTCTTAGGAAACTGAAAGGCAGGATTATTAATGTAAGAGAAACATAAATGCCAGAAGGGACATGTAGGAGGTAATCTTAGAATATCTGAAGTATTTAAAGAAATAGCTAATAGAGGGCACCTGGCTGGCTCAGTTGGTGGAATGTGACTCTTGATTACAGGGTTGTGAGTTCAAGCCCCACGTTGGGTATAGAGATTACTTAAAAATAAAATCTTTAAAAAAGAAACTAACAAGAAGAAACTGCTAAAAAAAAAAAACAAACAGCTAATGGTTTTCAAGAAGGTCAGTGAATTGACCTTCAAGAAGGTCTTGACCTTCAAGAACTCTTGACCTTCAAGAAGGTCAATGAATTGATAGATCTAGCAATCAGAGTAGTAGCTATGGGCCTGAGGAGAGTACACAAGAAAGTTTTGTTTTCCCTTAGGTAGTAAATGCAGATCTCCAGAGTTAATAAAATGTAGCTGGCTAAGAGGAACCATATCTGTGCTCAAAAGTTTACCTGGGCAGAAGCTGTCTAACTCTATAGTTAACAAGTCTCAGCTTATGGTTTCCTAACAGAATGGGTATCCAACCTTTAGGTTAAAGGAATTGGTGATAGTCTGGGACAAGATCATCAAAGCATTCTGAATTGGCAAGGCCAGGTCATGTGTCTTGTGAGTGAGAGCCAAGAGTTTAATTGACTCTCCTCCCACCCTCGACCTCTGAGACTAAGATGTTTCTTCTCTACCTGTTGGGGTTGTTCTCTTATTCCATGGCCAAGTGATCAGTATGACTAGTGTCTGCAGCACCACTTTACCCTTTTCCCATCCTTACCATAGCAAACCAAACCATTTGGCTACATTCATCTTTAGTGAGTTCAGCAGTTTATTTCTTATATATCTTTGCCATCTTAGAACATCTCGCATCCACTGATACATGAACCATAGCAGGATCACCTTGGGAGTTTTGACCTCGTGGCAATGATCATTTTTATTCATTATCACCTTGATTCTGTGAAGAAATATGGCAGTAAAAAGGGGACCGTGTTAGTGTCTACCACTCCTTGACTCTTATTTGCTACCTTCTTGTCTCAGTAGCCTCGTGTGTTGGGGATAGACACAGAGGGAATAAAAGAAAAATACGACGTTTAATTACGTTGTTACGGTTCTTTTATAGTCAGTTTGGACTTCCTTTCCATCTGTCCCCTTCAAGGAAATTACCGTATTTAAAGCCTCTACTGTCTGTCTTGAGTGTGTGTTCCACTGGGAGCTAACTCTTGGTTGTGCACTTACCTTTTCAAATTTCTCCTTTAAGAATACATTTTGGGGGTGCCTGAGAGGCTCAGTCAGCTAATCATCCAACTCTTGATTTTGACTCAGGTCATTATATCATGGTTCATGAGACTGAGCCCCACATCAGGCTGTGCACTGACAGCATGGAGCCTGCTTGAGATTCTCTCTCCCTCTCTCTCTCTGCCCCTTGTGCTGTCTCTGTGTCTCTCCCAACAACAGACCATCAAATTCCTCATTAGACTTTCTATGGCCTAACATCCAGATCTACATGGCCATGAACTATTGGTTGTCTTATTTTTTTGCCCTTGGCTTGCAGGGAATTTTGTCTATCTTTTGCCATAGTGTTTACTTGGGGTACTTTATATCCCAGTTACTGAATAGTTTTTTAGAGATTATTCCTGGGACAGAAGAGGCAATTCAGTTGTCTCTGAACTGATTATTTGATTTGCTTGCCTATTTCATCATCTGGGCACTCTTAATCTTTATTGGAAACTTAGGCTGGAGTCACAGTGAAGCAAAAGGAAGTGGTGGCTTGCCCCACTGGGTTTCAAGGACATCTAAATAGGAATTTATCTTGGGTAGGCCACTGTTTTATTATAGCTATACAGACTATTAAAAACATGACAACAGACCCAAAGTGGAGTCACTTTGGCTAATCCCCATGCTACCACACCAAGACTTCATTACGGTTTTGTCTTTGCTCTCACAGAAATAGAATCCTCAATCAGTCCATCAGGAATCACCTTATCAGCACAAGTTATTTGCCTGATAGACCCCTGCTATCCCCTAAAGGAATGGAATTTTGTAATAATAAACATGCTTTTCTGCCAGTATAATTACCTTGTTCCCACTCCCTTCTGCCTATAAAAGTTTTTCATTCTGTATACAAATGGAATCTCCTCAAATCTTTCTTTTGCTAGATTGAATGCTGCCCAGTTTGAATGGAGTTTTGCTAAGAATTTATCTTAAAAATTTTAATGTGCCTCAATTTATCTTTTAACAGGACCTACTGCAGTAAGCTACAATAAGTCTTTACATTCTATCCCTCCATCTTCATATCATTAACTAGAGTGGTCACTGACCAGTGGTGCTTAGAGCATGAAGTTGATTCTTAAGTGACCAAATGACTTCCTAGCCTTCAAATCTGGAAAAACCTGCATTGATCCCTAAAGTGTTAGTCAGATGATCCTAGTTTTTAGGATTTCATTAGGCTTTTGACTAAATATATCTCTAATTTCTTCCCTCTGATACATTGTAAGAATATATCTCAGTAAATTATACAGTGACTAACTGTTCTTGCTCACCAGGGATTTTTCTGTCTATAGTAATGGCCACCAACAGAAGAGAAGTAGTTTTATTTTCTTGATATAGTGTAGCTGAGTGAATACAACCACAATAATCTTTCCTTGGTATTACAAGACCACCAACCTACACTGATGGAACTCATCAGGACTCTCAACAATGGTGGTCAAAGACCATTTGTACCCATTATCAATGAAGACTTCAGCAACCAAGTCAGCTCCAAACCTGGACAGATGATCCTTAGAACCCATCTGTCTTTGTATTCATAAAAGCATTGTGACTTTGTCTTTCATTTCAGCACAAGGACTTAGGATGTGTCTAGGTAGTCCTCATTATATTTGTTTATATTGTTTTCCTTCTGGTTTACTGAGTTTTGTTTTTTAATTCTACTTATGTTATATTTAATTAGATGTGGATAAAAGAAGTATTAGGACATTGACATTACCACAGACAGTTCTGTCATAACTCCACTGACTTGGAGGAGTCTAAGTCAATCCCATTAGTATCTGAAACTTCTAATTCTCTCACATTATTTTTGCCCACTACTGAACTTCACATAAGTGAAATAATAGAGTATGGATCCTTTTCAATTCTAGATTTTTTGCCTATAATTTTGATATTCAACTGCATGATTAAATGTATCTGTAGTTCATTGGTATTTACTGTGGAGTAGTATTTCTTTGTATGAATATGACATAGTTTGTGGATTCATGCAATTTTTTAAATTTATTTTGAATGGGGGGAGGGGCAACGAGAGAGGGAGAAAGATCTCAAGCAGGCTCTGCACTGTCAGTGCAGAGTCCAAAGCAGGGCTTAAACGCACAAACTGTGAGATTGTGACCCGAGCCAAAACCAAGAGTCAGACTTTCAACTGATTGAGCCACCCAGGCACCCTGATTCATGCAATTATTAATGACCTTTTAGGTTGTTTTTGTTTTTGAGTATTCTGAAAAATGCTTCTAAAGAATATTCATGTCTTTTTTAGACATAAGTTTTCACATATCTTGGGTAAATTTCTAAGAATAGAATTATTGGGTCACATGTTAATTATACTATTAAATGTGTAAAAAGGCATCAAACTGCATTTTAAAGTTCTCACAGTATTTTACATTTCAACCATCTATGTATGAGAGTGGCAGTTGTTCCTTATTCTTACCAACTTTTGTTATTTCCAGTCTCTTATATTTTAGTCATTTCAAGGTGTATTTCATTGCAGTTTTAATTTTATCTTTGTGATGACTAATTTGTATTGGACTGTGTCTTATATGATTATGAGACATTCAAATGTCTCTTTTGAATGTTCACATATTTTACATATTTTAATGTTTGTTTTTTTTATCATGTATAAAAATTCTTAATATAAACTGCATGCAAATATTTTGCCAGATTATCTCCCCAGTATGTGGCTTGGCTCTGTATTTTGTGTCCTATCCGACCCAAAGTTGTGAAGCTTTCTCATAAGTGTTGTAGAAGTTTACTGATTTTAGCTTTTATGTATATGCCTGTGATCCATTTTGAGTAATTTTTGTAAGTGAAGTATTAGGGCATATTTTTCTCTCTCTGTATATATCTAATTGCTCTAACCCCCTTTATTGGGAAACGATCTTCTCTTCCCATGGAATTACCATGGTACCTTTATTGAAAAACAGTTCATCACCTACTTTGTGTTCCATCGATCCATATATCTCCCCTTAAACTAATACCAGCTATTCTTACCCTAATTCACAAAATCAGGTAAATTGTGTCTTCATATTTTATACTTTTTTCTGAATATGGATTTGGTGATTTTAGGTTTTTGCATTTGTATGTGAAATTTGGAATCAAATTTTCCATTTTTACCACACCCCCTAAAAAATAAAAAAACATTGCAGAAATTTTGATTGGGGTTTTTTGAATCTATACATGAATTTGTGGGGAACAACCATGTTCATGATGTGATTTTCAAACCATGAACCTGGTATATTGTTCCATTTATTTAGATGTCTCTAAATTAAAGCATGAATATCTCATATTTCTGAATGTTATTAATTGTGTACATTTTAAAAATCTCTATTTCCAGTGCCCTTCACAGGCACATAGACATAGAATTAAATCATGGAAGTTGTTGATTCCTCCAATAACCATGTGTCCCAGGTGAATATGACTGGGACGTGTCCCATATGAATATGACTGATTCATATTTTGGAAAATTACTGCAAAATGTTTAAATCAAAATTGTCAAATAATCCCAGTGAACGTATGAAAAAGAATATACTTTTGAAGTTTATTCCAGAAATAGAGAAGCATTTCAATACTTTTCAACATATATCAAAATTAATAAAGAGATAAAAAATTATGATATTAAGTACTGAAGAAACATTTGATAAAAGTTGGGAAAACTAGGAGTTAAAAAAGTCCTTTTGATTTCTCTAAATTATCAATTGCAAACTACAGTTACCTATTTTAAAAAGGTCTCACATTCAGTCCCATAGTGGGATTCCATTTTTAAAAAGTGTGTTTTTTTTTTTTTAATGTTTATTTTCGAAGGAGAGGGAGGGACAGAGCATGAGCAAGGGAAGAGCAGAGAGAAAGGGAGACACAGAATCTGAAGCAGGCTCCAGGCTCTGAGCTGTCAGCACAGAGTCTGATGTGGGGCTCGAACTCACAAACTGTGAGATCATGACCTGAGCTGAAGTTGGACGCTTAAACAGCTGAGCCACCCGGGCGCCCCATGGGATTCCATTTTTAAACTACAGTTCATTGAACATTTATTTGTAAGCCCAGGAAGAGTTAAGATGGTGGAGTAGTAAGAGGACCCTAGAACATAGCTAGATCAATACCAAATCATTTTGAAGACCTAGGATATCAATCTGAGGATTAAGAGAACAATTTGCACAATTAGAGGGGGAGACGTGACAAATACAAGGGGCAGATACGTGAATTGGGGAAAAAAAAAGCCACAGTGCCACAGAGGGGATGGAGCCTTTTTTGTAGAGAGAAGACAGTGAAGGAGAAAGGGGGAGAGAGAGCAGCATGTTGGGTTCATGCAAGAAAAACACTCCTCCAAAACCATTGACTGGGAAGTCAAGAGGAACTGACTATTGTAAGTTTTTGCAAACAGTGGAGCTCAAATTCTGAGGTTTTAGAAATCCCTGCCATTCACCAGAGTGGAGATGGGCAGGCAGTGGTGCTCCTGGGGAGGAGGGCAGAGGCCTGGGAGTGGAATGTGGACAGCACTGTGTGGGGATCCCCTGGGTCACACTGGGAGAGAACGTTCCCCTTCCTGGAGTACATTTGGAAGAGGGTATATTGCATCTCCAAGGACAAAAGACATAGCGGGTACATTGAGCAGCCATTCAACAGCAAGGGATAGAGGTGCATGCAGAGGGCAGGAAAACTGGTTGCACCTTGTTGCTGTGCTTTACCATAAATTCCAGGTACCTGTGCGGTGGTGAAACTGCACAGGCGCCAAGTGCAGCACTGTGAGGCTCTCCTCTGGAGGAGGGGAGTGGGTTCATACTTCCGGATCCTTTAAGATTTGGAGTTTTGAATCCCAGCTGTGTGCCAAAGATAAAACACAGGAGAATTGTGGCACAAGGTATGAGGGCAGGGATCTGATGGAAACCTGGGACACAGGAAGGGGGATTGTTCACTTCTTTCTGAGGGCTTCCGTCTGGGGATAAGAAAGCAGGGCGACACCATCTTCCCCACTTGGACTTCAGTGAGCAACACAGTGCCCCCGGTATAGGCTGGAACCTCTTGTACCAAACCCTGCATCCTGCACCCTGCACCCTGCAGGGGAATCTTTACTAAGGCAGATCTGACTGTGACCCAAAGCAGGGCCTCTCCCCCAGAGGAACAACACAGGGACCCCTTATGCAGCAAGACTACTTACTGATCATAGAGTGCTCCAAAGCATCAGATTCAGTTTTGGTGGAAATATGACTAAGCTTGCTTCTTTTCTTTTTCTTTGTTTTCTTTTGCAATCAGTCTTATAGTTTTTGGTTCATTCGTTTATTTTCATTTCCTTTTCTTCCTTTCTTTTGTTCTTTCTCTTTTTTGGAATCAGGTTTATAGTTGTTTTTTATCATTTTTTTTTTTGCTCTTTTTCCTTCTCTCTCTCTCTCTCTCTCTCTCTTTGGAAGGGGGAATCAGGCTTTTTTAAAATTAGGCTTATTTTGGGGCACCTGGGTGGTTAGTCAGTTGAGCAACCGACTTCAGCTCAGGTCATGATCTTGCAGTTCGTGGGTTCAAGACCCTCGTCGGGCTCTGTGCTGATGGCTCCGAGCCTGGAGCCTGCCTTGGATTCTGTGTCTCCCTTTCTCTGCCCCTTCCCTGCTCATGCTCTGTCTTTCTCTGTCTCTCAAAAATGAATAAAGTTAAAAAACTTAAAACAAAAAATTAGGCTTATTTAACCAAACAAATCAAAGCATACCTGGGTAAAGGTCCGAACGCTCCCCAGTACAAGCAAGGAGGAACTCTGCATAGGACTGACCTGTGGGAAAGACCAGCCAAAACACAACCCAGTGCACACAGCATACACCAGAAACACTTCCTGAAGCTCCAGGCCATGGACAGTGTATGACCTCTTCATATAGCATTACTCTCAGGAACAGGGAACACAACAAGTTCTCATAACTTGCAAAAGACAGAAACCTAGGCAAAAATGGCAAGATGGAGGAATATTCCCCAAAAGAAAGATCAAGAAGAAATCACAGCCAGGGATTTGCTCAAAACAGATATAAGGAATATATATGACAAGAATTTAGAACAAAAGTCTTAAGAATACTAGCTGGTCTTGAAAAAAGCATAGAAGACACCAGAAACATCCTTGCTTCAGAGATAAAAGGCTGAAAAACTAGTCAGGCTGCAATAAAAATGCTATAAGTGGGATGCAAAACC
The DNA here is from genome assembly GCF_014898765.1 of Herpailurus yagouaroundi. NCBI lineage: Eukaryota > Metazoa > Chordata > Mammalia > Carnivora > Felidae > Herpailurus > Herpailurus yagouaroundi. The sequence goes on from NW_024412376.1 coordinate 4,516,410, forward strand.
AACTTGAGTTAATCACAACGGGAGAAGCAGAGGAAGGAATAGGTTATATAGAAGATAAAATTATGGAAAATAATGAAGCTGAAAAGAGGAAGGGAAGAAAACATCACACATATAGGCTTAGGGAACTCAGCTATTCCATAAAGTGCAATAATATCCATATCATAGCAACCCAGAAGAAGAGTGGGAAAAGGGGGAAGGAGGAGGTTTATTTGAACAAATTATACTGAGAACTTTCCTAATCTGGGGAAGGAACAGGCATTCAAGTCCAAGAGGCACAGCAAACTCCCCTCAAAATCAACAAAATCAAGTCAGCACCAAGATATACCTTAGTGAAACTTGCAAAGATAGAGAATTCTGTAAACAGTTAGGGACAAAAGTTCCTTAAACTACAAAGTTAGACACATAAGGTTAGCAGCAGACCTGTCCACAGAAACTTGGCTGGCCAGAAGAAAGTTTCATGACATATTCAACATGCTTAATGGGAAATAATGCAGCCAAGAATACTTTATTCAGCAAGGCTCTCATTCAAAATAGAAGGAGAAATAAAGAATTTTCAAGACAAGCAAAAACTAAAGGAGTTCGTGAACACTAAACCAGCTCCACAAGAAATATTAAATGGGACCCTTTGGGAGAGAAAGAAATACCAAAATCACCAAAAATAGAAATGAACAATCTACATGAACAGCAACTTTACAGGTAATAAATGACACTAAATTCATATCTATCAATAGTTACTCTGACTGTAAAAGAACTAAGTGCTCCATGAAAGAAATTGAAGAAGACACAAAGAAATGAAAAATAATCTATACTCATGGATTGGAAGAACAAATATTGTTAAAATATATTTAATACCCAAAGCAGTCTACACATTCAATTCAATTCCTATCAAAATACCACCGGCATTTTTCACAGAGCTAGAAAAAACAATTCTAAAATTTGTATGGAACCACAAAAGACCCTGAATAGCCAAAGTAATGTTTGAAAAGAAAACCAAACTGGAGGCATCACAATTTTGGACTTCAAGCTACATTACAAAGCTGTAGTCATCATGACAGTATGGTACTGGCACAGAAACAGACACAAAGATCAATGGAACAGAATAGGAAACCTAGAAATGGACCAACAAATGTATAGAAAGGAAGAAAGCCTATCCAATGGATAAAAGACAGTCTCTTCAACAAATGGTGTTGGGAAAACTGTATGGTGACATGCAGAAAAATGAAATTGGACCACTTTTTTACACCATATACAAAACTAAATTCAAAGTGGATGAAACACCTAAATGTGAGACAGAAAACCACTAAATCCTAGAGGAGAACACAAGTAGCAACGTCTTTGACCTTGGTGCAGCGACTTCTTACTAGACATGTCTCCAGAGGCAAGGGAAACAAAAGCAAACCTGAACTATTGTGACTTCATCAAGATAAAAAGCTTCTGCACAGTAAAGGAAACAACAAAACTAAAAGGCCCCATATGGAATGGGAGAAGATATTTGCAGATGGCATATCAGATAGAGGGTTAGTATCCAAAATCTAAAAACAAATTATCAAAGTCAACACCCCAAAATACAAACTTAACACCCAAATAATCCAGTTAAAAATGGGCAGAAGGCATGAAGAGGCATTTTTCCAAAGAAGGCATAAAGATGGTTATCAGACACATGGAAAGATGATCAACATCACTCATCATCAGGGAAATACAAATCAAAACCATGATGAGATATCACCTCACACCTATAAGAACGGCTGAAATAAACAACACAGGAAACAAAAGATGTTGGTAAGGATGCAGAGAAAGGGGAACCCTCTTACAGTGTTGGGAATGCAAACTGGTGCGGCCACTCTGGAAAACAGTATTGAGGTTCTCCAAAAGTTAAAAATAGAACTACCCTAAAATCCAGCAATTGCACTACTAAGTATTTATCCAAAGGATACAAAAGTACTGATTTGAAGGGGCTCATGCATCCCTATGTTTATAGCAGCACTATCAAGAATAGCCAAATTATGGAAAGATCCCAAATGTCCATAGAGTGGTGAATGGATAAAGAAGATGTGGTGTATATATACACAATGTAATATTATTCAGCCATCAAGAAGAATATAATCTTGCCATTTGCAAGATGTGGATAAAGTCATTGTATTATGCTAAGCAAAATAAGTCAGTCAGAGAAAGACAAATACCATATGGTTGCACTCATATGTGGAATTTAAGAAACAAAACAGATGAACATGGGAATGTAAGGAAAAATAAAACATGATAAAAACTTAGAGGGAGGCAAGCCATAGAGACTTTTAACTGTAGAGAACAAACTGAGGGTTGCTGGAGGGGAGGTCGGTGGGGAAATGTGATAAATGGGTGATAGGTATTAAAGAGGGATGTTTTCATGATGAGCACTGGGTGTTATATGTAAGTGATGAATCACTAAAAAATCTCCTGAAACCAAAACTGCATTATATCTTAAGTAACTTGAATTTAAATAAAATCTTGGAAGAAAAAAACATTTCTAAGCCCCGAATTTAGTGTAGCTTTCAATTGTAAATCGAGTATTTTCAAAACATATTCTTCACTGTAGACTCTCTTTGATTCTAGCCTTTGGAGGTTTTCCCTTTTCATGTCATTGATTTTAGGGTTTTTTTCCCCTGCAATATTAATAGTTAATGTGTTCCATTTTCTGTATTTACTAAATAATCTTGATAATTTATGAAAATATTTATATTATGAAGCATAATACATTTATTAATGAAACATGAAAATGTAAAAATGTCTTCTGTAAATATCAAAACATGTGTATAATAAAATTTTATTTTTTTAATTTATTTTTGAGAGAGAGAGAGAGAGAGACAGAGGGCAAGCGGGGGAGGGGTAGAGAGAGAGGGAGACATAGAATCCAAAGCAGGCTCCAGGCTCTGAGCTGTCAGCACAGAACCCATTGCAGAGCTCAAACTTGTGCAAGATCATGATCTGCGCCAAAGTTGGTTGCTTAAATGACTGAGCCACCCAGGCACCCTATAATAATAAAATTTTTAAATACACTTTAGTTATATGCAGTTAGTATAATTGAAGACATTGACATTATATATGATTTTATATAGGATAGTATATGATAATCCAGGGATTACAAAAGATCAGGAATAAATTATTATTCTATAAAAGCAACTGATAAATTGAACCTCTGTTTTGAGAAAAAGATACATCATTATAGCTTCTTTCACAATATACTATTCAAACCATTCAACATAAAAATAAATACATAATACATGTAATGCAAATATTTTACAAAACCTCACATATTTACTGGGGTTAGGGTGAAAGAAAGTTTTATCTATAAACTCAAGAACCACACAAAAAAGATGATAGTTATCAGATATCATGAGTCTATCATTTCACAATATCGTATTATCAAAAAACTACCCAGAATAACCCCAAAAGTGCCAAAACCAAAATCAGGTCAATGACAAATTGTAAAACATAGTAAAGATAAATCAGTAGCCAGGGTTAAGATAATTAACGTAAAAGTGCATACAAATAAAGGAAATAAAGACAAGAATACCTTAACATAAATATACATGCAGAAATATAAAATAAACCAGAAGATGTATATATAGAGAGTTTTCAGCACATTAGTAATAAAAATAACAAAACTGAAACAAATGTAAACACTTAGTATTTTTGCCTATCACTGTACTAATTTTTAAATATTACTAACAGTCTTGTGAAGCATTACTCTTGCACTTAAAAGATAAGTGTATACAAAGAAGAAAATGAGTATGTTGTACACAGCCTTTAATATTTTTGTACTCTATAGCCTAATAACTTCTAGAATTAATCTTTAATGTAAAATCTTAGAGCTAAAAAATAATAACAAAATTTTCATTGAAATATCCTTTAGTACAATAACCTGTTAGCTGTGCCTGGGTGGCTCTGTGGGTTGAGCATCCAACTCTTGATTTCAACTCAGGTCATGATTTCAGGGTTGTGGGATTGAGCACTATGTTGGGCTTCACACTAAGCATGAAGCCTGCTTAAGATTCTCTCTCTCTCTCTCTCTCTCTCTCTCTCTCTCTCTCTCTCTCAAAGTACTTTTAGATTTACAGTGTTATATTTATGAACACAAATAAGATTGACAGAAATTGCATTTGGGATGCCTAGGTGGCTCAGTTATTAAGTATACAGCTTGATTTCAGCTCAGGTCATGGTCTCATGGTTGTGAGATCAAGCCTTGGATTAGGCTCTGCATTGAGCATGGAGCTCACTTGGGATTCTCTCTCTCTCTCTCTCTCTCTCTCTCGCTCTCGCTCTTGCTCTCTCTCTCTCTCTCCCCTCCTCCTTCTCTCAAATAAATAAACACTAAAAAAAGAAATTGAATTACATTTTTAACAGTTCAGTTTCTTGAGCATGGAACCATAAATAATTTCATTCTTTTTCCTATACTGGAAATATATTAACTTTAAAAGAAGTGGTGTTAAAAATAAGTACAGAAGTAAAAATCATACTGTGATTGTAATTAACTAAGAGATATGCTATAGTATATTTTGACAATAAATGGAATGATTTCTTTAATTGAAAATTCCTATTATTTAACCTGACTATATTTACTTTTAGCCATGCAAATTTGAAAAATGCTGTGATACTGAACACTGTACTCTGATTGAACCTGCAGAGTGTGGCACTGGACCGTGCTGTGATAAAAATACTTGTCTGGTAAGCTTTCAAAATATTATGGTACATTCTTTCATGATTTTTTTTCTGTCCTTGTTTATTCACTTTTTTTTTTTAATTTTATTTTTTTACACGACTTTCAAATACTGTGTGTAACTTTAGGTACCTGATTCATACACAGTTGAACTTCAGAATTCAGAAGCTATCCTTAGATTTTTTTTCAACCTTCCTTCTTATGTTTGCCTTCACTGTATTGTTTCAATCTCTACTGAAGATCCATCCAATTATTCAATACCAATTTCAAATTATTTGGATGCTAATGACTCCTTTTGGTCATATCTGAGGTCATACCTGAATGTAGATCCTCATGACCGAAGAACTTATGACGAAATTAAAAATAAGCCACCCAACACAGTTCATGTACAGTGTTTGAATAAACAGACAACAATAATAGTAAAAATCTCATTGTGAGAATAGCAGAAAAAGAGTCCATGTAGAATAGTCAGCAACATGTAGCATGTCTAATATTGAAGTTAGCTTTGTAGATACACCTGGATCCTGAAGTGGATTGAATCCTTGACTTTCCTTGGGAAGTTTCCCATTGAGTTTTCCTTTATAGTCACACCTGGAAGGAGACTGAGTAAGATTTGTCTTTTGGGGATTGCTTCATTGTAGCATCTTGCCTTTTTTGTGTCACCTTTAGACGTCAACAACAATCATAAAAGCTGATTAATTAGAGATCTTGATTGCCAGATTTCAGATTTGCAGGTTCTCCATCAATGAAATCTCTCCTAATATCATTCTACTTTGTTCTCTGTGTGTTCTTTTTCACTCTTCGTGCTAGTAATTAAAGTCACTGGCCACTTGTCTTCAAGGAGACAAGCGTAGAGTTTCCACTATTTAGCAATAAACCTTGTTGCTCTTCCCTTCATCAGAGCTCTCATCTTGTCCTTTGTCTCCAAATCAGAAGGATTAAGCAATAAGGTTTTTCCACATAGCCCATTGCCCTTTCCCTACATCCCAGAGGGAAGTTCTTTAAAAAGGGAATAATTCTTACTTTTGGTAGAGTTTTTAAAAAATTAAGGTGAAAATCATGTACGATAAAATTTGCCATTTTCAGGGAAACAATTTAGTGATATTCAGTACATTCACAGTGTTATGCAACTGCCACCTCTATCTAGTTCCAAAACAAGTTCCTCAGTCAAACAGGAGACTCCTGGAGCATTAAGCACTTGCTCTCCTTTCTTCCTTCCCCTCAGTCCTGGCAACCACCAATTTGTGTTCTGTCTGGAGTAACCTATTCTGGATATTTTATATAAGTTAGAAGCATAGAATATGTGACCTTTTGTGTATGGATTTCTTCACTTAACATAGTGTTGAATGTTCATTCATCTTGTAACCTATGTATCAGTGCTCCTTTATATGGCTGAAAATATTCCATTGCATGAATATACCACAATTTGTTAACCTGTTCATTCATTGATGGACATTTGGGCTTTTTCTAATCTTGAGTTTTCAAGTAAATTCATAATTTGACTTTAAGTAGTTAAAATGTGGTAATAATAGAAATGATAGATCTACACTTTTCTTACATAATTTTTTTACAGTTTTGGTTTATTACTTTACAAAAATAATTCTTTTTCTTTGTCTCACAGCTCTCTGTAAAGGGAACTATATGTCGACAAAGCCAAGATCTGTGTGATTTTCCAGAATTTTGCAATGGAACATCTGAGTTTTGTGTACCTGATGTGATATCTGCTGATTTACAACCATGCAATAATAACACTGCCTATTGCTTTCAAGGAATATGCCAAGATACAGATAGACAGTGTGCAGAGTTATTTGGAAAATGTAATAGTATACTTTTTTTCTGAAGTTCAATTTTATTATTTTATTTTGTATTTTTCCCAGTATAGTTAGCACACAGAGTTATATTAGTTTCAGGTGTACAATATAGTGATTTAACAATTCCATACATTACTCAGTACTCATCATGGTAAGTGTACTCCTTAATCCCCATCACCTATTTCACCCATTCCCCCAACCACCTCCTCTGGTTGACTCTCGTTTGTTCTCTATGGTTAAGAGTCTGTTTCTTGGTTTGTATCCCTCTCCCTCTTCTTTTTTTCCTTTGCTCCTTTGTTTTGCTTCTTAAATTCCACATATGAGTGACATCATATGATATTTGTCTTTCTCTGACTGACTTACTTCACTTAGCATTATACTCTCTAGCTCCATCCGTGTCATTGTGAATGGCAAAATTTCATTCTTTTCTTTTTTTTTTTATGGCTGAACAATCTTCCATTGTATATATATCACTTCTTCTTTATCCATTTATCTATTGATTGGCATTTAGGCTCCTTCCATTATTTGGTTATTGTAAATAGTGTTGCTATAAACATAGAGGTGCATGCATTTCTTTGAATTAATGTTTTTGTACTTTTTGGGTAAAGACCTAGTAGTATGATTATTGGATTGTAGGATTGTTCTATTTTTAGCTTTTTGAGGAATCTCCACACTTTTTCAGAGTGGCTATATGAGTTTGCATTCCCACCAACAGTGCAAGAAGTTTCCTTTTTCTCCACATCCTCATGAACACTTGTTTCTTGTGGTTTTGATGTTAGCCATTGTGACAGGTGTGAAGTGATAATTTCATTGTAGTGTTGATTTGCATTTCCCTGATGAGTGGTGATGATAAGCACCTTTTCCTATGTCTTTTTGACCATCTGTTGTCTTCTTTGGAAAAACGCCTGTTCATAGCTTCTTCCCATTTTTAATTGGATTATTTTCTTTTTGGATATTGTGTTGTCTCAGTTTTTTAAATATATTTTGGGTACCAACCCTTTATTGAATATGTTGTTTGCAGATATCTTCTCCCATTCAGCAGGTTGCCTTTTAGTTTTGTTGATTGTTTCCTTCACTGTGGAGAAGCTTTTTTGTTTTTTTGTTTTTGTTTTGTTTTGTTTTGTTTTGTTTTGTTTTGTTTTGTATTGCTTTGTTTTGTTTTTGATGTAGTCCCAATAGTTTATTTTTGCTTTTATTTCCCTTGCCTCAGGAGACATATATACAAAAATGTTGCGATGGCCAATGCCAAGGAGGTTACTGGTTGTGTTCTCCTCAGTGATTTTTATGGTTTCAGGTGTCACATTTAGGTCTTTAATCCATTTTGAATTTATTTTTGTGTATGGTGTACAGAAGTGGTCCTCTTTCCTTTCCTTTCCTTTCCTTTCCTTTCCTTTCCTTTCCTTTCCTTTCCTTTCTTTTATTTTCTTTTCCCTTTCCTTTCCTTTCCTTTCCTTTCTTTTCTTATCTTTTCTTTTCTTTCTTTTCTTTTCTTTTCTTTTCTTTTCTTTTCTTTTCTTTTCTTTTCTTTTCTTTTCTTTTCTTTCGTGTGTGTTGCTGTGCAGTTTTCCCAACACCATTTGTTGAAGGGACTGTCCTCTGTCCTTTCCCCATTGGATACTCTTCCCTGCTTTGTCAAAGATTAACCATTTGGTTGTGGGCTCATTCTGGGTTTTCTATTCTGTTATATTGATCTATGTGTCTGTTTTTGTGCCAGTATCATACTGTTTGATTACCTTGGCTCTGTAATATAACTTGAAGTCTGGAATTGTGACACCTCTAGTTTTTTTGTTTGTTTTGTTTTTGTTTTTGTTTTATTGCTTTGGTTATTGGATGTCTTTAGTGTTTCCATACAAATTTTAGGATTGTTTGATCTAGTTCTGTGGAAAATGTTGGTGTTTTCATACAGATTGAAATAAGTTTGCAGATTGCTTTGAGTAGTATAGACAGCTTAACAATATTTATTTTTCCAACCCATAAACATGGGATTCCATTTCTTTGTGTCATCCTGAATCTGTTTCATCAGCGTTTGATAGTTTTCAGGGTACCAGGTCTTTCACTTATTTGATTAAGTTTATTCTTAGATATTTTATTGTTTTTGGTTCAATTATAAGTGGGTTGTTTTCTTAATTTCTCTTTCTGCCTCTTGATTATTAGTGTATAAGAAAGCAATAGGTCTCTGTGTATAGTTTTGTATCCTGTGACTTTACTGAATTCATTTATCAGTTCTAGTAGTTTTTTGGTGGAATCTTCTGAGTTATCTATATATAGTATCTATATATAGTATAATGTCATCTGCAAATAGTGAAAATTTTGCATCTTCCCTATCAATTTAGATACCATTTATTTCTTTTTGTTTTTTTTCTGATTGTTGTGGCTAGGACTTTTATATAGTCTAAACCTACATTGTTGAGTGGTTTTTTAATGTTTATTATTTATTTTTGAGACAGAGAGAGACAGAGCGTGAGCAGGGGAAGGTCAGAGGAGACACAGAATCTGAAGCAGACTCCAGGCTCCGAGCTGTCAGCACAGAGCCTGATTCAGGACTCAAACTCACAAACTGTGAGATCATGACCTGAGCGAAAGTCAGATGCCTAGCTGACTGAGCCACCAAGGCAGCACTGTTGAGTATTTTTACCATTAATGGGTGTTGTACTTTGCCAAATGCTTTTTCTGCATCTTGAAACGATCATATGGTTCTTACCCCTTCTCTTCTTGATGTGATTCATCACATTGATTGATTTGTGAATGGTGAACCACCTTTGTACCCAGGAATAAATGCCACTTATTTTTGGTGAATGACTTTTTTTTAATATATTGGATTCAGGGGCACCTGGGTGGCTCAGTCCGTTAAGCGGCTTCGGCTCAGGTCACTATCTCACAGTCGGTGAGTTCGAGCCCCGTGTGGGGCTCTGTGCTGACCACTCAGAGCCTGGAGCCTGTTTCAGATTCTGTGTCTCCCTCTCTCTCTGACCCTCCCCCGTTCATGCTCTGTCTCTCTGTCTCAAAAATAAATAAACGTTAAAAAATTTTTTTTTAAAAATAAAAAAAGAATATTGTTGGATTCAGATTGCTGGTATTTTGTTGAGGATGTTTGCCTTATGTTCATCTGAGATATTGTCCTGTAATTCTCTTTTTTTGTGGTGTCTTTATCTGGTTTTAGTATCAGGGTGATGTTGGTCTCATAGAATGAATTGGGAAGTTTTCCTTCTTTCTATTTTTTGGAATAGTTTGTAAAGAATAGGTATTACTTTTCTTTACATGTTTGGTAGTATTCTTCTGTGAAGCCATTTGGTCCTCAACTTTTGTTTGTTGGGAGATTTTTGTTTGTTTGTTTTGTTTTGTTTTTGTTTTTTTATACTGATTCAATTTCATTGCTGGTAATAGATCTGTTCAAATATTCTGTTTCTTCCTGCTTCAGTTTTGGTAGGTTATATGTTTCTAAGAATTTATCCATTCCTTCTGGTTGTCCAATTTGTTGGGATATAACTTTTCATAATATTCTCTTGCAATCCTTTCTGTTTTCATTATTATTTCTCCTCCTTCATTTCTCTTCTTTCATTTCTGATCTTTTGGTGGGAGCGGGGTGGGGGGGCTCCTCTCTATTTTTTGATGAGTCTGGCTAGGGTTTTATAAATTCTATTGATGTTTTCAAAGAATCAGCTCCTGGTTTTATTGATCTGTTTTATTGTTTTTTTTGTTTGTTTGTTTTCGTTTTTGTGTTTTAGTTTCTATATAATTTATTTCTGCTCTAATTTTATTATTTCCTTCTTTATGCTGGTTTGGGGTTTTGTTTGTTATTCTTTTTCTATCTCTTTTGGTGCAAGGTAGGCTGTTTGAGGTTTTTCTTGCTTCTTGAGGTAGCCTTGTATTGCTATAAACTTTCCTCTTAGAATTGATTTTTCTGCATCCCAGAGAGGGTTGTGTTTTCATTTTCATTTCTTTCCGTATGCTTTTTGATTTCTTGGTTGACCCATTCATTGTTTAGTAACATGTTATTTAGCTTCCATGTATTTGTGGCCTTTCCAGATTTTTTTCTTGTGGTTGACTTCTAGTTTCATAGCATTGTAGTCAGAGAAGATGCAGGGTCTGACTTTTATCTTCTTGTATTCCTTGAGGCTTGTTTTGTGGGCTAATGTATGACATATTGGGGAGAATGTCCTATGTGCACTTGAAAAGAATATGTATTCTGCTGTTTTAGTATGAATTGTTCTGAATATATCCATTAAATCCACCTGGTCCTGTGTGTTATTCAGTGCCAAAGCCACTGTTTCCTTGTTTTATTCCTGGTTGGATGATCTGTCCATTGATGTAAGTAAGGTATTAAATTTCTCTACTATTGTATTACTGTCAATTATTTTCAGCTATTATTTCTTCAAATAAATTTTCTGCTCCCGTTTCTCTCTCTCCTTCCAGGATGTGAATGTTTTATACTTGATGTAGTCACTAAGTTCCCTAAGAGTATTCTCAATTTGCATAATTATTTTTACTCCCATTTGTTCAGCGTGATTACTTTCCTGTACTCCATTTTGCAGGCTATGAATTCTTTCCTTTGTTTCATCTAGCCTGCTACTTATTCTATCGGGTATATTTTTAATTTCATTTATTTTGTTCTTCATCTCTGATTGGTTCTTTTTTATCTCCTTATTAAGAGTTTCACTGATATTCTCTACTCTTTTATCAAGTGCGGAGAGTATCTCTATGATTATTACTTTAAATTCTCTATCAGGCATGTTACTTATTTCTGTTTTGGTTAGGTCTTTTGCTGTGGTTTGGTCTTTTGGTTAGGACACATTTCTTTCACTTAGGACACATTCCTTTGTCTCCTCATTTTGTCTAACCCTGTGTTTGGTTCTCTGTGTTAGGTAAGTCAACTATGTATATTGCTATTGAAGGTAATGGCCTTATGAAGAAGTAGTCCTTTAGTACCTTGCAGTACAGTGTCCCCTGTTGCCCAGGACCTGATGCTTCAGGGAATGTCTCCTACGTGTGATACCTATGCCCTGCTTCTTTCTTCCTTCAGTACAGTTGTCTGCAGAGGATCTTTTTTTGTTGTTGTTGTGGGCAATGTTTGATCCATGGCTGGGTGCAGCACATTTTAACATGGTGTGTGCCGGTCTGCTTGAAAAAGAGACCTGCTACTACCAACACTACAGGAACTGAGGTCCCACAAAACATGTGGGTCAGTTGACTAGGTGTTGTTGGAGTTTTCACTGGTCTTCTGGAGGAGGGGGCCCACAGCACTGGGACTGAGGCAAGCATGACTGGGAAGGGCTGATCCACTGAAGCACAGGAGGTTTGGGCTTAGGTAGCAAATGGTGGCACCATTGCTGTTTCCTGCAGGTGGCCCTGTGTTTATGGTGGGGGCTGGGGGAGGAAAATGGCAACGTCTAGCTCCTTTGTTCCTGGAGGCATTTCCCCATGATCCTTGCCTTCCCAGACCATGCTCTAAGATGAATAGATCACTCTCCCTCCTGTCTGTCCCTGGCAGTTTTCAGACTGCTGCTTCCCTGTTGTATCTCTGCTGGCTGTTTGTCCTGCTGTCCAATACTAGGTACTCAGCTTCCTAATGCCCTCTGGGTTCAACCAGAGCCTAGCCACTGAGTTTTAAAATTCTGGGCTTTACAAGGGATACAGGAGTGCTGATGCATAGGGGCGCTTGTACCCCAATGTTTATAGCAGCACTCTCAACAATAGCCAAATTGTGGAAAGAGCCGAAATGTCCATCAACTGATGAATGGATAAAGAAATTGTGGTTTATATACACAATGGAGTACTACGTGGCAATGAGAAAGAATGAAATATGGCCCATTGTAGCAACGTGTATGGAACTGGAGAGTGTGATGCTAAGTGAAATAAGCCATACAGAGAAAGACAGATACCATATGTTTTCACTCTTATGTGGATCCTGAGAAACTTAACAGAAACCCATGGGGGAGGGGAAGGGGGAAAAAAAAGAGGTTAGAGTGGGAGAGAGCCAAAGCATAAGAGACTCTTAAAAACTGAGAACAAACTGAGGGTTGATGGGGGGTGGGAAGGAGGGGAGAGTGGGTGATGAGTATTGAGGAGGGCACCTTTTGGGATGAGCACTGGATGTTGTATGCAAACCAATTTGACAATAAATTGCATATATTGAAAATAAAATATATATATATATATGTTTGAAAAAATAAAATAAAATAAAATAAAATAAAATAAAATAAAATAAAATAAAATTCTGGGTTTTAAGTCTTGCTGGTTGTAAGAATTCACAAAATTTGGCCCTCTTGCTTTCAAAACCAGATATCATGGGATTTGTCTTTCCTGTGTAGGCTCCTCAGTGGTTCATTTTCAAACTATATTTTTCTAAAGTCAGTAATCCACCCTGTAACCATGATAAAAGGTATTGTTTGTGTAAATTCAAATTTGAAAATAAAATTACAAATCAAAACAACTTTGAACTATGCCAACAGGTAGATAGATCTAATAATTATAGGATAAAAAGAATAAGATATTAGTCAAATTTCAGGTAATTGATAGAAAATGAGTAGAATATTAGAATTATAGATAAGAGAGTAATGATGGTTTGATTTCTTAGTCATTGCTTCAGTATGATAGCAATTTTCCTATTCTCTAGTGGGAGTTTTTAATGGTTCTTCTTGTGTAGCCAGTAGATGATACCAAAAATTTATAGTACCTGACACTGGGCATTGCTGTTGTCTAGATGTCTCTATATTAATTTACCACAGTTTTAGCTTTTAATGTTTTAAAGATGAGTAATTGGAACTTTATTTATATTTTCAGTTGCAAAGGGTTCTACTTCTCTATGTACACAAGAAGTGAATCTTCAGGAAGATGATTTTGGAAACTGTGGACGAAAGTATTGTAATTTTAAGTGTGTATTTAGAAAATTATAAATTTTCCAATTTTGTTTGTGTGTTTGTACTGCAAAGAGTTGCTTAATGCAAATGAGAGGTGAATGTATTATATACAGATAAATATTTATGTTGCACTTCTTAAGATTGTTTATATTCTGAATAGCTTGGTGCTATGATCCAGTAACATTTTCAATTACCCTCATATTTGAACTATTATTTCCCTAATATTTTTTGTCCTTAAGTGACATATGGATAATTGTTTCTTCCTTATATTGCCAGGGATATCCTTTGTGGAAAGATAGTTTGTCATTGGACACGTTTAGAAGTAATACCATTTAAAAAATTTGATGTTCAATATACTTACATGGAAGGCCATGTGTGTATCTCCGCATATTTAAGAATACCAACAGCACATGTAACAGATGATATTACGTATACAGCGAATGGCACTATGTGTGGTCCAAATATGGTAAATAAAAATTTGACTTGATTATATATACGGTGTGTGGATGTCTATGTGCGTGTGTGTGTGTGTGTGTGAGTGCACATGTGCACACACATGAGAGAGACAAAGACCTTAACATTTTTTTTATAATTAATATTACAAATTTTGGTTCCTACATAATGATCTTAAGATTTAAAGTTTAGGATTTCTATTGGTCAAAGGAGCACTTGCTTCACTATCATTTTGTTTATTATGAATTTTGCTATAGATATTAGAACTTATTTTCTCACACTGCAGAATATTAGCCTCTTCATTAGGCCAGGATCTGGTCTGCAAAAATTTATATAAATAACAAAAAAGAATCAAATAATACACCAAAAAGTAGGTTAAAAGAACCTGAATAATAAGAAAAACAAAGAAATCAAAAAAAGCAAAGTATTTAGTACTGCTATAATTGACAAGAATAATTGATTGGTTGTAATGAAAGTAAAACAGGTATTTGCTCATTAGCCAACTTCCCTAATTCTTCTTCCAAAAGCATAATACTTATTAAAAATTTGGCCCTCTCACAAGACATAATAATAAAATGGGTCTCAAGCTTTGTTTTTATTTTTCTTAAACAGCTTAAGAAACAATAAATGATTTGTGTGTGTCCTTTGTACCATTGAAATATTCGTTAACTAAGGTAAAACATTACTCAAGTATCTCATGTTGAAATTTAGATACTTAACATTGAGATGAAATATTTTAAGAAATGAAAAATTGAGGAAAATGGAAATGAATATTAAATTTATGTCAAAATTAGAAAACTTATTCTTACATAAAAATAATAAAATAATTACAAATGAACACACTGGTGCTGACTACCTTATAAAGTAACATGTCATCCCTTTAAAGATCACTTAAGACAAACTGAAAAAATGTTTACTATAAATGTGAGAGATTAAGTACATAAATTTATCAGCTAATTTAATCATTAATTGATTGGAAAAATCATTCTAATGGCATAAAGGTGGTATAATACACAAAAATAATTTGGTCTTTTTCCCTGATTTTCTGGTACAAGAGCTCCTAAACCCCTTGGAATTTCCCTAGTGATAATGAATGCTTTTTGTTAATCATAAAGAGCTTCTTCCAATCAAACTGAATTTATGCTAATGAAGTGACAGGATGGGGTCTCTAGATAGCTGTATGATGGAGCTGATCACCAATAAGACCAAGAGATTAGAGGGCTGGAACTTTTAGCCTCATCACAACCTTTGGGAAGGGAAGTGGTGTAACTGGAGATTGAACACTGTAAAAACTTTTGAACAGTGAGATTCGGTGTGCTTCTAGCTTGAAGTAAATAAAGTAAGTGAACATCCAGTTATTGTTTTTTCTAATCAGTTAGGAGTTGAAAATAATAACTGATGATGGGAAGCATAACTTATCATCCTAAAACAAGTATAAATTAGCATATACTATCCGGAAAGTGATTTAGAAATGTGTATAATGTCAAAATATATTATTAGACATTTTTATTGGTTTTTAAAAATTATTTGTTACTATTTTTAATTGACATATAATTGAAATATAACATTAACTTAGTTTCAGATGTACAACATAGTGGTTCAATATTTATACATATTGTGAAATGACCACCAAAAGAAATCTGGTTAACATCCATTACTGTACATAGTTATGAATTTTTTTTCATGATGAGAACTTTCAAGACTTACTCTATTAGCAAGTTTCAAATATGCAATACAGTGTTATTAATTGCAGTCACCATAGTATTGTAACCTCCATGACTTATTTATTTACAAACTGTAATTTTGACCCTGTTTGTAATTTTTGACCCTGTTTACCCATTTTACCCACTTTCCCCAACTCTCACCATTGGCAGCCACCAATCCATTCCTTGCATCAAAGACCTTGGGTTTTGTTGTTTTTGTTGTTTAAATTACACATACACATAAGGTCACACAGTATTTGTCTTTCTCTGACTTATATCAATCAGCTAATGTTCTCAAGTTCCGTTCAAGTTGGCACAAATGGCAAGATTTAATTCCTTTTTATGGATGAATAATATTCCTTTGTGTATATTTGCTACATTTCCTTTATCCATTCATTCATCAGTGAACATTTAGATTGCTTACATATCTTAGCTAATCTAAATAATGCCGCAGTGAACATGAAGGTACACATATATTTTTGAGTTACATGTTTTAATTTACTTTGATAAATACTCAGAAGTGGAATTGCTGGATCATGTGATGTTTCTATTTTTAATTTTTGTAACAACATCCATAATATTTTCCATAGTGGCTGCAATGGTTTACATTTCCACCAATAATGCACCAGGGTTCCATTTTCTCTACATCTTTGCAAACATTTTCTATTGCTTTTTGTCATGATAAAAGCCATTCTAAGATCCTAGGAGAATAAGAGAAAGATTTTAAGGATGGAAAAGTATTTCAGGGAGTAATGCTTGGAATGCTTCCAAATTTGGCAAAAGGTGTAAACACACAGATGCAAAAAATTGAAACAACATCATGTAGGATGAAGCCAGTGAGATCCACAGTAGGATGTAGCATAATCAAACTGACAAAGACCAAGAAAAAGAATCTTAAAAGTAGTGATAGTGAAATTACATGTACAGGAAAAAATACAATTACAATGATAACAATTGAAATAAAACAGTATAGGAATAAGACATGCAAATACCACAGAAGATTGCTATGCTAGTTTGTTCCAACCAGCTTGTATGTAAAGCTTTTAAGCTTTACAGATCAATTCACTCATCTCTCCAGCAGTGATTCTTTGCCTGGGAAGTCTGATCATAAGCCTATGCCCAACTGGCTAATGTCCCCATGGAGGGAAAACAAAGAAAGGAATGAGGAAGGAGGGGGAGGGGAAGGGAGGCAATGCGAGGGGAAGGGAGGGGAAGGGAAGGGAAGGGTAGGGCAGAAGGAAGACTGATTTTTCCTACTTGGTTCAGTAGAAGCTGGCATGACTTTTTACTCCCACACCATTTTTAACTCAAAAACAAAAACAAAAACAAAAAACAAAAAACGAATCGGCAGCCTTTTCCATGTGACAAGGCTTTGTCACATGACAGCCTTCATTTCAGAAACTGGCTTTTAGGCCATGATACTTCCAGTAGTTTATTTTTTTATTTAAAAAATTTTTACATTTATATCTTTATTTTGAGAGAGAGAGAGAGAGAGCATGAGTGGGGTAGCGACAGAGAGAGAGGGAGAGAGAATTCCAAGGAGGCTCCATGCTGACATAGCACAGAGCCTGATGCAGGGCTCAAACTCACAAACTGTGAGATCGTGATCTGAGCTGAAATCATGACCTGAGCCAAAATCAAGAGTCAGATGCTTACCCGACTGAGCCATCCAGACACCCTATACTTCCAGTAGTTTAATTGGATAGGAACTCTTCCAGAGGACAGACCACTTGAAACGTCGAAATTCTACAGTGACCATTAATTCAGTTGCTTTTGGAAACAAAATACCTTTTGAAATAATCTCCCTTGGGATAAAAGTGTTGTGTTGACTGCATTTTGTAATTGAGAGAAAGGAGAGATGAGTAGTGAATATGAGAGCTAACTACTTCTGTAGTTTTGTGGACAGACTTCCATTGAAAATTCTGCATTTTAGCCACCCTTCCCTACCTGCCTTTTTGGCTCTTCTTCCTCTGCTTTTCCTTCTTACTCAGGCTGCAGCTCCTCCAGAGCATTCGAAGTTGATCAACCAGGCTCTCTCTTTTACCATTGTATTTGATGATGTTGCTTCCTCGCCTCATTTTATCCATTAGTGGACTTCATTTTATTTCAAAATCCCAGGAAGTTCTTAAATCTTTTATCTTCCAATTGCCTCTTTCTGATGATCCTTTATTTGCATTAATTAGGAAAAGGGGAGCTATTTTGAGTGCCGTATCTGTGAATTTAAACTGGAATTTTCCTGTGGTTATTTTAAAAATTCATCAAAGTTATACTGTATTTTCATGTGTAATTCTCTCTTGTTTAGTTGATTTCAGAGTGGTTGGAAAGGAAAGATTTCTTTACTTTTCCCTCACTAAAGGTGGGTCCTTTGTAAAAATTATCTTCTTTTTGAAGTTTATTTATTTATTTTGAGAGAGACAGAGACAGCATGAGTGGGAGAGGGGCAGAGAGAGAGAATCCCAGCCAGGCCTCTCCCTGTCAGCAGAGAGCCAAACAGGGGCTCGAACCCATGAAGCTGTGAGATGCATGACCTGAGCTGAAACCAAAAGTCGGATGCTTAACTGATTAAGCCATCCAGGTGCCCCTGTAAAAATTATCTTGATAGATAGCAAGAGAAGGAGGGAGAGAGGGGAGATTTTATTTCTTATTTTTTTATTAACAGGAAGAAAAATATATCTCCTTATTAATCATAATGAAGGTATAAATAAAACACTCATACATTTAATACTGTTATATAGTGGGTGAAGAGTATACTGCATGGAGATAGGCATATTCCAGCAATGCAAATTTGCTTAATATTGGATATGATAGAAAGCTTTTTAATTTTTTAATTTATAAGACTTAGAACAGGGGAAATTATTCTAGTTCACGTACGTAGGCCAGGGAAGATGAACATATCTCAACACATTCATTTCAAACTTGAAAAGAAGTATGTTTGGGGCATTTGTCCAAAATTAGATAAGGTAATCAATGAATAAATGAATAAAATTAACTCCTTTTATCTTACTCATACCTGGGACTATACAAAAATATGCTTACATGTAATTCACATTTCTCTTTAGGAAATATGTATTTACTTATGTTGTTTTTATGTGTTGCTTTTTTTTTTCTTTGAAACATGGTATGACTGCTTCTGGGACACCGTGTATCTTGTTCAAGGAAGGAATCCTGTATATTAGCTTATATTCAAAACATATCCCAACCACTGCCCAGGCCTAACTACTTTTGTAATGTCTCTTGCTTTTGCTGTCATTACAAAAGAGCCAGCTGCAAATTGACCCTTTTACCTGCAGGAAATTATATTAGAAGCATAGGTCTTAACTTTTCCAGCTTATTTTTCCCCTAAAGACAGCCCAGGGAAATATGACTAGTTATTATTGCCTCAATGACAATGTTTAAGGAGCCTAGAATGAAAATGATTTTGTGCACAGGTAATGCTGGTTTGTCCAAAATTTTTGTTATTCTTGCTGGCTTCATCAGAGCACTTCCAGTTACTGAACAAGCTGATATTCTTTCCTTTATGATGATGATTGGTTAATGGTGATAGGAAATAATGATTTTTAAGACTATTCATCATATAATATATATTCTATCAGATAACCTGAGAAAAGCCAACAGAAATTTTTACAGACTTCCCTAAAGATATTCAAATTAAATTGAAATTTGGGTAAAGCAATATTAACATAGAGCTTACATAAAAATCAGGTCAAATAAACAATAATTAAAATACTTTCTGTGTTTAGTGATCATTTACTATGTACCAGATACTACTTTTATTCCTTTATGTCTAACAAATTATTTCATCCTTATAACCTACACTTTTATAAAATTTGGGTATAATTGCTGTTCCAAATTCAAAGATGGATAAACAGAGATATGGAGGGATTAAATTACTTGCTCTAGGTCACACTGCTAATTTGAAAGATAAGAGACAGTATCATTAAAGTTGGAAAAAATATAAAAATGACAGGAACACTGCTATTTAGCATTGATCAATATGTCGCTCTGTGACGAAAGTAGTTCTTGCACTGAATATTGCATTTGTCAATAATTTGTGCTTGAACTTAGAAGAGTAGATTTATTCTCATCAAATCTAAAATGTGGATAAAAATATTTCCTTTGAGTGTGTATTAGTGTATATTATAAAAATATATAGAAAGTACAAAGACAGATCCTAGCTTATTAAAAATGGTCAGTTACAAGGTGGCTATTTTTATTCTTATAATAATTCGTATCAATAAGCTCACAGCTGTACTCATGGGAAAAAAATAGTATCTCATTCTCTAAATTTTATATGTGGTAAAGTAATAGCATACCATTTGGACTCCCAAGTTCTTCTTTTAGAATGAGTAGATCTCATGAAATTCCAAATCATGTTATTTATGATATATAAACATACATGTATAATAATATATAATATAATATATATAATATAATATAATAATATAAATATATAGTATATGAAGGATAAATATAAAGTATATTGTGCATTAAATTTTTGTACAAAGTACAATCGCTCGATTCATGGCTTTACATTTAAAATTTTTGTTGTTGGCTGTTTTAACATTTTAGTTTTGTGACGGGGGACGGTGCACTCCTAAGGATTCATACTCAAAGAGAATAAATTGTGACTCAGTTACAAATTGCAGTGGACATGGGGTATGTAATGGTTATTTCATTTCTACATATAGTTATTTTAGTTCACGTCAATAATATTTTCCAAGATAATATGGTTCAGAATTATTTGACATAGAAATTATGTTGAAAACTTTCAGTTAAATAAGGAAATTGTATTCCATTATTTATACATATGTACATGATTTATGTGCTATTGTTTTAGGCCTCATGAGCTTTGAACTTTGTACAGAAATGCAATATGAAGTGTAATCTATTATAATTTATATCAAGATTATGATACTTAGGAAATGAATTTATTAAGGATTATTCATACATATTTATACATACATGTAAATATGCTTATGGTTGAGTGTATGTGTACTGATATATATTTAGACACACAATATATTTATATCAAAATATTATGATCTAATATTTTTGTGAGAGCAGAGTTTCTTGTCTATTCAGATCTCTTTCATCCTTTAGTGACTTCAATTTATTTCCCTGTATGTCCTCCATACTATATTTGAAAAGTCCTTCACTGATGGACTTTTGGATGTTAAATTTTAACTTAACTATTATAAGTAGTGGGACAATGGACATCGGGTACAGTAACCTTTGCACATTCATCTGACTTCTTGTTAAATTTTTAATGAAATATTATTGGCCACATTGATGTACTATTTAAATTTTTATAAATAGTATATTGTGTTTAACGCATATCATACCAATTTTTGCTCTCTCCTATCAGGTATAAAAATATGCATTTCCTCAAATTCTGGCCAGACTAGCATCTCAGTTTTTGTAAATCACTTTTAACATGCTAAATCCATTGTTAATTTGTATTTACCTAATGATACGGTTTTTAAGCATGTATGTATAGTCGTATTTTCCATTTGCATTTTAATTTGTTCATCCACTGTGAAATTATCTACTAGGGAATAGAAATTTTGTAGTTTGTTTTTTTGAACATAAATTTGGCTTTAATTTTGTGGCTAGTGTCTCCTGCCATATTGATGCTTCACATTTTATATAATAATCCAGGAATAAAGTGACCTGCCTG
This sequence comes from Herpailurus yagouaroundi, assembly GCF_014898765.1. Lineage (NCBI taxonomy): Eukaryota > Metazoa > Chordata > Mammalia > Carnivora > Felidae > Herpailurus > Herpailurus yagouaroundi. The sequence goes on from NW_024412376.1 coordinate 4,537,604, forward strand.
CGTGTCTTATATCAAAAATTTCTCCCAAATCACTTACATGTCCTATTATTTTTTTTTATTTTTATTTTTTCAACGTTTATTTATTTTTGGGACAGAGAGAGACAGAGCATAAACGGGGGAGGGGCAGAGAGAGAGGGAGACACAGAATCGGAAACAGGCTCCAGGCTCTGAGCCATCAGCCCAGAGCCCGACGCGGGGCTCGAACTCACGGACCGCGAGATCGTGACCTGGCTGAAGTCAGACGCCTAACCGACTGCGCCACCCAGGCGCCCCACATGTCCTATTATTAACAGTTTCTTTTCTATTTCTATCCTTTCTTATTTAATTTTAATTTAATTTCTTATTAATTTTTTCTATGAACCTACTGCTTCTGACCCTTCTTTCAATTACATGTATAGGTATTTTCTAACCTTCCTATTTCTAACAAAATACATTTAGGTATCTGTGTCTCATTAAGGAAGCTTCTCCTTTTGTTTTTTTCCCCATGTTTTGGAAAAGTTTGTTTTTATAACCACTATTTTTAAACCTAGCACAATTCAAAATAAATATTAACTTCTATTTTATAATTTTTTAATTGAAATATGTTGACAAACAATGTTACATTAGTTTCAGGTGTAGAATATAGTGATTCAACAACTCTGTATTATGATATGCTCGCCACAAATGTAGCTATCATTTGCTATTACAGTATCATTGAATATATTCCCTCTGCTGTACCTATTAGCCCCATGACTTGTTCATTCTATAACTGGAAGCCTATATCTCCCACTCCTCTTTACACATTTTGCCCATTACCCCCACCTGTTCCCCTTTATGGCAACCACCAGTTCTCTGTATTTACAGATTTAATCCTGCTTTTTTGTTTATTCATTTATTTTTTTTAGATTCCACATAGGAATGAAATCATATGGTATTTGTCTTTCTTAGTCTGACTTATTTCAGTTAGCACAATATCTTCTAGGTCCATCCAACTTGTCACAAATGGGAAGATCTCTTCTTTTTTATGGCTGTGTAACACTCCATTGTTTAGATATACTGCATATTTATCCATTCGTCTACTGATAGCCATTTAGGTTGCTTCCATATCTTTGCTAGTGTAAATAATGCTGCAATAACCAAAAGAGTGCAATATACTAATTAGTGATTTTGTTTTCATTGGGTGAATACTCAGTAGTAGAATTACTGGATTGTATGATAGTTCTATTTTTAATTTTGGGGGAAACTCCATACTGTTTTTGACAGTGGCTGCACTAATTTACATTCTCACCAACAGTGCACAATGGTTCCCTTTTCTCCACATTCTCACCAACACTTGTTTTTTTCTTTCTTTCTTTCTTTCTTTCTTTCTTTCTTTCTTTATTATTTATTTATTATTGTTTTGATACTAGCCATTCTGACTGTTGTGAGGTTATATCTCATTGTGGTTTTGATTTACATTTCACTGATGATTAGTATAATTTTTTGGTTCATAATTTGGTGCCTTTTTGGAATAACGCATTTCAGTTTTATCAAGAAGGTTATCTTTTATTTGAAAACATACGAAACAAAAGAAAATCTTAATGACATTTAAAAGGTTAATGCATGGGAATTTGTTATATTTTATTTTAAAAATATTTGCCACATTAAAATAAATATACAAATTACAATACTTTAATAATTTACATTGACTAACAGAACAATGCATTTAATTTTTATGTTGTACATAAAATGACCTTATTTTTTATTCGGTTTTGGTTTCAGGTTTGCAATAATTTGCTTCATTGTCACTGTGATGTTGGATATACTCCTCCATATTGTAAACCATCACCATTATCACCAGGAGGAAGTATTGATAATGGGTTTTGGAGTAAAGGAAGTTAGTATCCAGATGAGTGTGTTTCAAAGAGCTTCCTCCCCTTTCAGAAATGGTCTGCATCTCCACTGACTGTGTGGTTATAGAGCACCTGACATATAGATAGTGCAACGAGGAACCTAAATTTCCATTTTATTTTACTTTATTTAATTTAAATTTAAGTATCCATAGCATATGGATAGTAGATGGTACAAAACATTTAAAAAATATTTGGTGGACATTGATGAATATATATAAGTGTATTTGTTCTTTCTAAACTTCAAAATGTAAAAATCTTTGCAGTATAATTTCATTAATGTCTTTCCATCATTTGTACCTTTATACTTTATTTATATATGTCGTAAATCTGATAATAGATCATTGTTATATTGCCTTGAATATATAATGAAATTTTAAAGATTTTTAATATAAATATTTACATTTACCCATCCATTTGCAGTTATCAAGGGCTTTTCAACTCTTCCATGTGGGTCATTTTTTTCCCTCTGAAAAAACTTCCTTTTATATTTCTTTTTGTTTGTACCTTGTGGTGGCCAATTTTCTCAGCTTTTGTCTTTAAAAGTTTTATAAAAATGTCTTAATTTCCAAAGACTATTTTCACTGGAATTAAATAATTCTACGCTGAGAAGTTTTTCTTTCAGCAGTTCAAAGATGTAATCTTTTTTTTTTTTTAATTTTTTTTTTTCAACGTTTATTTATTTTTGGGACAGAGAGAGACAGAGCATGAACGGGGGAGGGGCAGAGAGAGAGGGAGACACAGAATCGGAAACAGGCTCCAGGCTCTGAGCCATCAGCCCAGAGCCTGACATGGGGCTCGAACTCACGGACCGCGAGATCGTGACCTGGCTGAAGTCGGAGGCTCAACCGACTGCGCCACCCAGGCGCCCCAAAGATGTAATCTTTGATTCTAGCTTAGATCTTCTGATGAGAATACAGTGTCATTTTTTTTTTTTTTTTTTTTTTTTTTTTTAGAGAGAGAGATTGTACTTGGAGGACAGGGGCAGAAGGAGAGAGAGAAAGAGAGAGAGAATCTTAAGCAGGCTCCATGCTGAGTGTGGAGCCCACTGTGGGGCTTGGTCCCATAACCCTGGAATCATGATCTGAGCTGAAATCAAGAGTCATATGCTCAACCAAATGAGCCACCTAGGAGCCCCTACAGTGCCATTCTTAGTATTCTTCTGATTAATGTTTTTTTAATTTTTTTATACTTCTTTTATATGTGTTTATGTTATACATTTTTATTTTACATGTTTATATGATTTTCCAGTTTCACTACAATTTATCAAGACATGTTTCTTTTTGAATTTATCCTGCTTACGTTGGCTGTGATTCTTGAATCCATAGGTTAATATGGCTTTGGAAATTTTGAAAAAAATCTTAAACCCTTGTCTCTTTTTAAATATTTTTTATTAAACATCTTTGGGTTTTAAAAAATGATACACAGTGACATTCGCGCTGTGGGATATAATTCAATGAGTATTGAAAAAAGCGCAGACTTTTGTTCCCAACACCACAGTCACAATGCACAATAGATCTTTCACCTCAATAGTTCCCACTGGCTGCTCTTTTGTATTCATGCCCCACTGCCGATTCCTGGAAACAAATTACCTGTTCTTGTCCCTATAGATTTGCCTTGTTCAGAATGTCATTTGCAGTACATATGCATTTCAGATCCATTCCTGTTGTCATAGGTCATATTCCTGTTTAAGAGTTCATTCATTTGTTTGTTTGTTTAGTTTGTTTTGTTTGTTTGTTAAGTAGGCTCCAGGCCCAATGTGGGGCATGAACTGATAACCCTGAGATCAAAAGTTGTGTGCTATACCAACTGATCCAGCCAAGGGCTCCCTAATAGCTCATTCTTTTATTGTTAAGTAGGCTTCTATATTGAAATGATGCATTCTTATTTGCTTATCCAGTCAGCCATTGAAAGGTATTTGGGTTATTTCTAGATTTGGGCAATTTTAAATAAACCTGCTATAAACATGTGCACATAGACTTTTGTGTTTACGTAAATTTTCACCGTTTGGCTGGTAAACACCAAGGAATAAGATTTCTGGGTCATTTATTAAGTGTTTAGTTTTTAGCAAGTGTATTTTTAATTTTACAAGAAATAGCTTTGGGGTGCCTGGGTGGCTCCGTTGGTTAAGCGTCCAATTTGATTTCAGCTCAGGTCATGATTTCACAACTTGTGAGTTCAGGCCTCGCATCAGGCTACGTACTGAAAGTGTGGAGCCTGTTTGGCTGGGATTCTCTCTCTCTTTCTCTCTCTGTCCCTCCTCCACACCCACACATTCTCTCTCAAAATAAATAAACTTTAAAAAAAAAAAAAGGAAAAAAATAGCGAAACTATTTTCTAACATGAATGTACCAGTTTTCCTTCCTTGCATTTATCAATGAGAGTTCCAGTTTCTCTGCATGGATGTTGAACACTTCACAAGCACTTGATGTTGTCATTTTTGTTTGGTTTGCTTTGATTTTGTTTTGCCAGTTGTAGATGTCCAATGATATCCCTCTGTGATTTTTATTTAATATGTTGAAATAATTATAGATTCACAAAGAGCTACAAAAAAATGCAGATGGAAGTCCTATGTACGCTTTATTCAGACTCTGTCAGTTTTAACGTATTTTAATACTATAGTACAGTAGCAAAACAAGGAAATGGACATTATTAAAATCACAGACCTTACTCAGATTTCACTAGTATACATCTATATAGTGTGTGTGTGTGTGTGTGTGTGTGTATGAGTGCATATGTGGGTGTTGGTATTCAGTTTCATGCAGTTCTACCACATGTTCAAGTTTGTGTAACCACCACCACAATCAAAATACAGAAGTGTATCATCACTTTATGGTTCCTAATATTACCCCTTTATATAGCTACACTGATCCCCTTTTCTGCCATTGCTAACTCCTGGTAATAGCTAAACTGCTATCTCTCTTATGTTATTTCATGAATGTTATACATACGGAATCATACAGTTTATATCTCTTGGAGATTGGCTTCTTTCTCTTCCGTAATTTCCATGAACTGCATCCAAATTGTTGCAAGTATAAATACTTCATGCCTTTTTATTGATGACTAGTGTTCTTTTGTACAGATGTATCAAACTACTGATGGATATTTGCCAATTTTTAGCTACTATGAATAGATCTCCAATGCACACGTGTGGAAAATTCTGAATGAAAGTAAAATTTGAATTCCCTGGGAAACATCCTCAAAAGTGAAATTGCTGGGTCAATAATAATCCATTTATAGATTTAAGAGCAACTGCCAAACTATTTTTCAGAGTAACTGTAACATTTGACATTCTTACCAACAGTATATGAATGACCCATTGTTTTGGCATCCTCACTAATATTTGGTGATATCACTGTTTTTTTGTTTTGTTTTTTTTTGTTTTTTGGTTTTTGGTTTTGGGTTTTTTTTAGTCATTCTATTAGGTATGTATTAATTGTAGGTTTAATTTGAACTTCCCTAATGGGTAATGATGTTGAATGTCTTTAATGTGTTTATTTGGCGTCTGTATGTTCTCTTCAGTGAAAATCTGTTCATGTCTTTGCCCATTTTCTAATTAGACTGTGTTTTTTTAAACGTTGAATTTTTAGAGGTTTTTTTGGTTGTTTTTTTTTTTTTTTTTGTTTTTTTTTTTTATAGTTTTTTTGTTTTTTTTTTTTTTTTTTTGGTTTTTTGGTTTCATAGATAGATAGATAGATAATTTGAATACATTTTTTTCCATGTCTGTAATTTGTTTTCCCTCAGACCCCAAATATTAATTCTTTTTCTGATAAAGTCTACTTCTTTTCCTTAATGGATCATGCTTTTGGTGCCAAGTGTATGAACTCTTTATCAACCTTAAGTCCCGAAGATTTTCTGCCATGACATTTCTAAAAGATGCAGTTTTGTGTTTTACATTTAAGTCCATGATCCATTTTGAGTTACATTTTGTAAAGGGTGGGAGGTTAACTTTTTGATTAACACATCTCCAATTGCTGCACCATAATTCTTTGAAAAAGCATTCACTTGTCTTTTGAATTGTTTTTGTTCCTTCATCAATAATTAATTGGAAATTTTTGTGTTAGTGTATTTCTCACTTCTCTATTATGTTCCATTTATCTATGTGTCATTTTCTTCATTGTTATACTGTTCTGATTATTGTAACTGTATGGCAATCTTTGACATTGGGAAGAGTTTTTTCCCACTTTATTCTTCTTTTTCAAAATTGTTTTGACTATTCTAGGGTCTCCTTTCTATGTACATTTCAAGATAAGCTTATCTATGTTTAAAAACTTTTTGCTGTGATCTTAATTCAAATTATGTTAAACCTATGGAACAATTTAGGAAGGTTTCATATCTTTTCTATATATTATTGACCCTTCCAATCTACAGTAACCCATGCTTATAACAGCATTATTTACAATAGCTAAATGGTAGAAATATTTAAATGTCTATCAACAGATAAATGGAGAAACAAAATGTGTCATATACATACAAATGGACTATCATTCAGCTTTAAAAAGGAATGAAATTTGGACACCTGCTACAACGTGGATGGAATACAAAGACCTTATCCTAATTAAAACAAGCCAGTCACACTAGAACAAATATTGGATGATTCTGCTTTTATGAGGCACCTAGAATAGTCAAATTCATAGAAAAAAAAAAGAGAAGTGTACTTGTCAGGGATTGGGGGAGTGAAAATGATAAATTAATATTTAAGGGTTCAGTTTGTAGGGATGAAAAAAGTTCTGGTGTTTGATGGTGGCAATGATGCACTTAAAAATGTTTAAAATTATAAACTTTATTGTGTATTTTTCCATGATAAAAATTAAATTAGGAAAAATTCCCTTTATATTACCAAAATAATACAATATTTAGAAATAATGTTATGAAGTATAAGATATGCACTGAAAGCTAAACATGCATTATTGATGGAAAGATCTGCATAAAATGTAAAGACATGCCAGGTTCATGTATTAGAAGTCTCAATATTGTTGATACAGAAATACCCCTTAAATTGATCTACAAATTCAACACAATTCTTAACAAACCCGAGCACTATTTTTTTTTTAATTTTTTTTTGCAGAAGTTGATAAGCTGATCCTAAAAGTCATTCAGAAATTTAAGGGACATGGAATGGTAAAAGAAGTCTTGAAGAAAACTTGAAGCTGAAAACATACTTTCTAATTCCAAAAGATAATCCAAAGCTAAAGTAATCAAGATGGTGTAGTAATAACCTAAAGATAAGGATAGACATTAGTTCAATGGAATAGAATAGAGAGTCCAGAAATAAAACTTCATACTTATAGTCATTCATCTTTGACAAGGATGCCAAGTCAATTCAATGGGGAAAAAATGTCTTCAGCAAATGGGAGAAGTAGATAACCACATGTAAAAGAAAGAAGTTAGATTGCTACATCACAATATTCATAAAAATTAATGGAAAATAGATCATAGATCTAAATGTAAGATTTAAACGTATAAAACACAACACACATAACTAAGGTCACTTTGTGACCTTGGCATAGGCTATGTTTTTAGAGGGCATCAAAGCACAAGTGAAGACAGAACAATAGATTGATTGAACTTCATCAAAATTAAGAACTTTTGTAGAGCAAATGATACAAACAAGAAAGTGAAACAGAATCTACCAAATGAGAGAAAATATGTGTAAATCTTATATCTCATATGGGATTTGTATCCAGAATATGTAAACAATACAAGTTCATAATAAAAAAGACTACTCAATAAAAAATAGGAAGAGATTTAAATATACACATTTCCATAAAAAAATTCAAATGGCCAATAAGACTATGAAAAAGATGCTCAACATTTTAGGAAAATGTAAGTCAAGGCCAATGAGATACTGTTTAACATTCTTTAGGATGATTATAATAAAAAATACAGGCAGGGCTCCTAGGTGGCCCAGTCATTTAAACATCTGAATCTATTTCAGCTCAGGTCAGGATCTCACAGTTTGTGAGATTGAGCCCCACATCGGGTTCTGTTGGGATTCTTTCTCTCTGCCCCTTCCCTGCTCACTCTCTATCTCTCTGTCTCTCTGTCTCTCTCTCTTTTAAAATAAAATAAACTTTTTTTTTTTTTTTTTTTTTTTTTTTTTTTAAATATAGGCAACATGAGGACGTGGATAAATTGGGATCTCCTTGGTACTCTTTTTTCAGCACTGCTCTGACTCTGGTTTCTCCTTTCCACCCTCAACCCAGTGAGAGCTGCTATCTAATTAGCTTTAGGTTGTTTCAGACTGTGTATAAGTTTATATATCTTTCCCCTTCTCTCCAGTGCTGCACCCTACAGATTCTAGCCATTACGAGTGTTGTGAATTCTTTCCTCTGCCTCCTTAACTCAGTGGTAATTCTGTATTTTATAGGACTTCAATTCTCTGTGCTGAGATCAGTAAATTGTCCATGGGTAAACTGGATTTTTATAAAATATATCATGTTTTCTTTCCTTCAGATATTATAGATTTGCATTTTTTGTTGATTTCCAGAAACCATTTCCTTCATGTATTTTGTCCTGTTTAATATTTCTATTTCTATTTCTAATTTCTGTTTCTATTTATTGTATTATAAAAAGGCTAGTTAAGCACTATTTAATGAAAAGTGTTCATCATGGCCAAACTGGAAGCCCTTTCTTCCTTAGAGTAATGGATATTGCCGAATTAATCCAATAATGATTAGGTCCAACTTCTTTAATCAGCCTTTGGAGTAACTAAGGACATGAGAAGGAAGCCCCACTTCCAATATGATAATTTTTAGTTAAGGTGAACTGATGGAGAGTTGACATTTCCTGATGGATGAGGGAGGAAAGGAGAGCTTTAAAAGGAGAGCCTAAACCCACTATATAGAGCTTAATTTTAATATTTTGTAGATATTTGTCAATTTATTTCCTATAATCCATGTAACATACTGAATTACTTTCTTTTAGGTAGATCACTTCTTAGATTCTGTCCATGTTTTGAAGTTACTGAATTTTTGTCTTTTTTTGAAAGACACTAAATTCATTTGCATTTAGTGCCATCATAGTTGTTTTAAGGGTAATTCTGATTGCTTAATTTAGCATTATGTACTTTAGTTATCTGGTTTATTTATTTTTTTTAACTGGACTAAGACTTCATAGAGTTTTCTAATTTTCTGTAATGACTTTATAACACCTAGAGGAATATTTATTTTTCTAATTAATGTAGCTAAAAATAGAACAATATCACTATATATAGCTAGTGTGGAAATTTAACCTAGTTTACAGTCATTAATTGTTTTTAAAAGTAGCCATCAGTTATGTCAGTAATTTTTTATTAAGTTAGTTAAAAAAAAAACACTTTCTTTTTGCTCTATTTTATTTAATGAAAGAACTTATTAAATAAGAAAATTAATTTAATGAATTCTAAGTAGTTCGTAGAAGAGAATGCAATAGAATAAATATATTTAATAAAACACAAAACTAAAGATTAAATATAGACATAAAGATTAAAAGTAAGTGTTGGGGCGCTTGGGTGGCTCAGTCGGTTAAGCATCCAACTTCGGCTTAGGTCATGATCTCACTGGTTCCTGAGTTAGAGCTTCTCGTTGGGCCCCGTGCTGACAGCTCAGAGCCTGGAGCCTGGTTTGGATTCTATCTCCTTCTCTCTCTGCCCCTCCCCACATGTGCTCTCTCTGTCTCTCAAAAATAAATAAATGAAAAAAGAATTTAAAAATAAATATTGTTATTGATATAGATAGATATAGATACACATACACATATGTAATTGTGGTGGATTTTGGGGAATAGTCATAGAATATAGGAAAATACATATTATTTGAATCCCTAACTTTTATAGTTAAAATTACTAATATGCTTTGAATATATGTTTTGAAAATGTTAAAAGGTACTCTCATGTTTTTAGGTGGAGATGAATACCTGTTTATAAAACAACATGTGGCTTCTCGAAAACATGGCCTCTTGTTTGGTTTCTACATTTTTCTACCTTTCCTTATTTTAATTGCCATCCTTGCTTTTAAATGGAATAAAATACAACTTTGGAACCGAGAGGGAATAGAAAATAAAGGGTAAATAAATTTATTATTGTTTATATTTAATATTAAAATATATTATGGGAAGAATCCAAATGTAATTCAGAATATTGCAAATAGGGATTCCTGGATAGTTTGTGCTACGTTTAGAAATATTGAGTCTTTGTATACACAGATTTTTTTCTAAATTTCAGTTAGTTAGGTATCTTTTATGTTATTATAGGTCCAGAGACAACTGAAGATACTCAGTTAATTCTTAGCGCATTTCAAATAGGAAACCAGGTTGACTATAATTGCTTTAGGAGAAGTTTCTACTTTCCAAGCAACCCCACTTTCCTTGAATTGACATTCATCTGTGGTAAGGAGAGTAATAGAGATAGAGAAGCAAATTTTGTAAATAGAATATGTAGAAGGTGAGAAAAATTAAAAAAAATAAGATAATGAAGAAAGAACATGGAACATGATGCATTTTACACTTAATATTGTTCGTGTATTTCTAAAAATAAAATTGAGGTACTTTCACAATTGTTTTTACTTCTTTGGTAGAGCTGAGCTTGATTAGGTCTTTTATTTTAATTAAACACAATTTATATATAACATTAGTTTCATATATATATAATATAATAATTCAATATTTGTATATATTACAAAACGATCACCACAATAAGTCTAAGTTAACATCTGTCACCATATATAGTTACAAATGTTTTCTTCTTGTGATGAGGACTTTTAAGATCTACTCTTTTAGCAAGTTTCAAATATTCAATACAGTGTTATTAATTATAGTCACCATATTATTTATTATATACCCATGACTTATTTATTTTATAATTGGAAGTTTGTACCTTTTGACCCCCTTCACACATTTTGCCTACCCTCTACCCTCATGTCTGGCAACTACTAATCTGTTCTTCTATTTCCTGTGTCTATAAGGGTTTTTTTTTCTTTCCTTTTTTTTTTAAATTTTAGATTCCACATATAAGTGAGATCATATGGTAATTGACCTTCTCTGTCTGAATTACTTCACTTAAATGCTTTTTTCTCTACTATAACACCAATATAAGCCAGAACTTTGCTTAGTGAATATTTAGGAAAATGAGAGTGCAGAAGTAAAGGTAAATAAGTGGGGCTTGTTGTTCCATGCTAAAGGAAAATGTCTCCATTTCTTGTGTAGATGGAGATAAAATAATAGAAAATTTCCACCAACACCTCTATTTCCCAAGTTAGTTAATTTTATTTCTCAACAAGTTACAGCAACAAGTTAAAGTCAATGTAGTATTCTGCATAATTTATATATGCATTTACATAATCATCAATTTGTTACAATTTATTTAAAGTCTTCTGGTGATCTTAAGAGATCTTGACAAAATCTGAATAGTTGCTAGGAGGAAACCTGATTTTTGGAAGAGAGATTATAGTAAGGGATCATGAACCATAAATAACAAAATCTAGTCGCAACAGCCTAAGTTTTAGATCAACAAGTGGCTTTAGGGCCACAAGGGTAAGAAATGATGTACAGCTGACGTCCAAAGGGATGGTAATGAATTGGACAGTCAGGAAATAGGTTATTCTTTCTATGACCCAAAGGTTTATGAGTGAAATAATCTCTTCTTGTCTCTCTATCCATTCTTCCAAAATGACTGCTCTGCTTGCACATGGTCCAGTTTACCTATCTTAATCCTTTTCAGATTTGTTTTCAAATAAAATACGAATAATCTTTCCACACCCAATGCTTCTTAGTTCATATTCTCAAGAGATACAAGAAAATAGCTGTGTAAGTGTACCTAAATTTAGCCAATGTTCTGTCTGGATTTATAATTCTGAGTTAGGTGTTCAAACTTGATCTTATCATCTGTGGGTAAGGTATTGTTGCTATGTAGTAAGAACGTGAACACAATGACATGCCTCTTCAACAGGAGTATAGGAGCCAAAGGAAAAAAAAGGAGGTTTAATGCCACAGCATGTAACAATGTAGCTGAAAGATACATAAACCTCATTAAGGACCTCAGTAATAAAAGTGAAATAGTTACTTACATAGTTATTTGATAGAATAATATAATTGAAGATATGGTAATTTAAGAATTTGAAGACTTGTGTGTAAATCGTCTTTTTTAACTTTGGAGAAGCATTATCAAACATACTACTATTTCATCCTGTCTTTCATGTAGACAAAATAGAAAAAAAGTACTAGATGGATTTAAGTTTGAAATTTTAAATGCTTAACATTCTTAAAACCTAGATCAACATTAGAAAGACCAAATGCTAGATATGTGATCACTGAGTGGGATATGGGAAGCAAAGGCGATAGTGGTACATGTGAATGGAGTAAATAGTACAAATCTAGTTTTTCTACTTTTCTTGATTTTAAGACTACGTGTTACATAACCCTAAAAGTAATGCTATTTCTTTTATGCAGATATATATCAGAAGACAGCAGTAGTAACAGCAACCGGTCATAGAATTAAAGGTGAATTGAAGGAGTCAAAGTATTTTAAATGATGTAGTTTTTTTAAATTTCTATGAAACTAAAAAATTTAATTTTTAACTATTTCATGAAATAGTTTTTTAAATTTCTAACAATACTTCCTATTCCACATTTCATCATACTGATTCTTATTTATCAATATCATATACTAAAACAAAGACCGAACTCACTTTGTAATTTTGTTTTATATTAATTTAGAAATGTTAATGTTCACTAATATTAGCCAGAGACTTATTAACCAACATTTTTGTAATGACAAATTATTTTAAAATGTTTTAAGTGTCTATTTATTTATCTTGAGAGAGAAAGAGAGAGCATATGAGCAGGGAAGGGTCAGAAAGAGGGAGACAGAGAATCCCAAGCAGGCTCTGCACTGTCAGCACAGTGCCTGACAGAGGGCTCAAATCCATGAACCATGAAATCATGACCTGAGCTAAAACCAAAAGTTGGACACTTAACTGACTGAGCCTCCCAAGTGCCCCAAGAAATTATTTTAAAGAGAATTTAAAGATGTTCTTAAAATATTTATGAGCATTTATGCATCCTGCTCCCACACTTGGGGTTCCCATTGGTAGTTACACAGATTGACTCCTGATGTTTACATTTCTTTCTCACTAAGACTCCATGGCTATTGTTATTCTCAGTTTAAAGTGAGGGAACAGGCATAAGGAATTTAATTCCCTATGTGTACAGGTTGTAGTAAGTTTGAGCCAGAGTTTCATTTAAGACAACCAGACTCTAGGGTTTAACTCTTAAGTACTCTACAATTTTGCACAGTTTGATGTATGCCTGGTAATGAGAAGGAATTTACAATCATTGAGGATCTATTAGATGCCAGGCAAAATGATAAATGCAGTGTCCCTCCAGCGTAGAAAGACAATTCTTTACTATAAGATGGGATAGTGTTTGCATCTCTCTATATTATATATATATATATATATATATATGCACACACATATACATACTTGCATATATACAGATATATCTGAATATATTCTGTATATTCTGTATATATCTATATATAATATATTCTATATATTAGGTATATATCTGTATATATTCAAATTTGTAAGTCAATACATAAAGAAATCATAATACTTGACATGTTATACCTATCACTGTGAATAAGTGGAAAAATTAAAAATTCAACCATGAGTGAAAACAAGAGTTCACTCACTTACTAATCTGCTATTCCTCCATATCTTACTTTGATGGAGAGTTAAGTCAATGGATCTCTGTTTCCCCATCTTCTGCTACGAAAGAAAACATAATTACTACCCGTTATGAAAAATAGTCTTATTTCTCAGTAGGGATAATTGGGAGATTTGGTGATGAGGGAGAAGCTGGTTTTAAATTCAATTGGTTTTAAATATAATCCAATGAGTGGGCCCTATTCAGCAAGAGATGTGTAAACAAAGAATTGGAGGATTTGCAAGTATTGACTCAGTTTAGATATTTAAAGGAGGTACTTGAACTCCCAGGTTCAGTTCACATGGGGCTTTTATTTAAATGTAAAGGATACAGTGCAGCAAGAGAGAGTGCAGGCAAGCAATGGGCACCAGAGAGATACCTCATGCACAAGGTCTCAAGGTTCCTTACTTTAAATTTTTTTTTTTATTTTTTTTTCAACGTTTTTCATTTATTTTTGGGACAGAGAGAAACAGAGCATGAACGGGGGAGGGGCAGAGAGAGAGGGAGACACAGCATCGCACCGGAAACAGGCTCCAGGCTCCGAGCCATCAGCCCAGAGCCTGACGCGGGGCTCGAACTCACGGACCGCTAGATCGTGACCTGGCTGAAGTCGGACGCTTAACCGACTGCGCCACCCAGGCGCCCCACCTTAAATTTTAAACAGCCCATTATAAATTCCACTGCCAATGTCTTGGCAAAAAGTGAAACCAAGCATCCAGGCTTTCCCAGAGATAAAGATAGAGCTTTTCCATTCCAGCTGTAAATCAACTCCTTACAGAGGCATAGAGCTGGCAGAGGTCGCCATGCGTATATCTAGGCAGGAGCTTTCCAAGCATGTGAATGATCCAATGAAGAAGTAAGTCAGGAATGTTTGATGAATAACAGTGATGTCAGTTTAGCTGGAGCAGAGTTAGTAAGGGGACTGTGGTAGTGAGTAGGTCAGACAGTAAGACCCTTGTAGGCTGTGGAGGTCTTGGGGGCTATCTGTCTTTTATTTGGAGTGAAAGGAGGAAATCATTGGAGGATTAAGGTTTCAAGCACAAGATTTCCACTTTAAAAGGCTGGTTTCTTGAAAATTGTATGGTGGCAAGAGGAGAAGTGGAGAAACCAGTTGGTGGAGAAATTACTGCAAAATGCAGGAGGAAAAGGATGGTACCTCAGACCAGGGGTAGTAAAGGTGGTTTGAGGAATAAATTTTGAAGGAGACAAACAGAATGAATTGGCAGTTTGAATATAAAGTGTAAGAAAATGTGCCTAAATAATGTTTATTGATAAAGCAGCAAGATAAGCAAGGTTAAATGTAAACACAGACCTGATTTCAAACTTCTGCTCTTACTACGTTTAAAATTTATATTAAAATCTATGTGGGTAATTGTGAACCAAGACAAGTGTCTGATATGCCATGATAAGGCATTTGTTTTCTCACACACGAGAAAATATTTCTGGTATAGTTAAAGTGTTTTTAAAGTGGTAAGGGAGGGATTCAGCATGATATGGACTGCTTTTTTACATATTTGGGGAAAAAGTCAAACTCAGTAAGAACTGGAGGCTAGTTAAAACAGCTCCATCTGTATGTATATGGGACACCTGTTGGAAAGGCACAGAGGGCTTCTTGAAATACTCTTCCTCTGAAGATAAAAATAGACAAATTAGTAGTTATTTCTTCACATATTCTAGTGTTCTTTTCCTCTCTGTTTCCTTGTTGGTGATTTTCTTTAATCCATGTGAAGTGTAGAAACTGTGTAATTAAAATGCTTCTGAATAACTACTTTTAGCATTTCCTTTCACTGTGCCTATCCCAGACAATTTAGGAACAAGAAACCTGGGCTTACAAATTTCATGAAGCACAGGCCTAGATTGTGATACCATAACCAGCATCCTATACACCAATGATTTGCTATACCTCTAGTTGCATAGTAAAATGAGATCACTTTTATTAACAATTAAAACTTAGCATTTCTCTTTTTCTATATTTGTTTTACAACAGTGACAAAACAATGTCAAAAAGCCATAGGTTGGAGAAAGGATATTACCAAGACACTCACCATTAACTGACTTGATTCAAGAAAGAAAGAAAAAAAAAATGCTATCCTCTTCTTTGGTTATGGCTCAAAGCTTTCAACTTCACAAACAAAAATAAATCCTGAGAGTGAAAGTATGCAGGCTTATGTCTATTGATTCTTCTACATGTTGTGATCCTTTATGGGAAAATAAGCAACTTTTGAACCAGAGAAGCTGTCACATTCCCAGATGTGAACATTTCTTGTTCACTGAGGACACCCACAGTCCACACTTCTCCCAATTGCCCATGATTCCCTGTCCTATCCCTTCCAAGCTTTGGGATATTGAGAGGAAATGTTGCCAGATAAGGCCAGCCCCAGAACGAACACCCAAATAGACACTAATATCCATTCCATCTCCAGGGAATTGCTCCAGCTGTGTTTCTGGTCATAGGTAACTGTTGTGTGTCCAGGTGAGAATTCTGTGGCCTCATGTAATTTGAGATCTAGGATATATCATTGTCCTTTGGGGAAGACAGACTTGCTCCTCTTCCTTCGCCGGAGCTGAGCTTTTCTGGGTAATATTTTCTTGCTTCAGGGTCCCCCTCCCCATCTCCCTCTTACTAAGATGAGTGCACTTCTGCATACCTCAAAGCGTTGTACATGGATAAGGGAGCCATCAACCTAGCTGGAATCTAATGAGAACCTACAGAGTCTCCCTCAATAAACAAGGATGCTCCTGGTTCAGGGTTGGGGGTACCTCACCACAGAGGCTAAGAGATTCCTTTTCCAAATGTCCATCAACTGATGAATGGATAAACATTGTATGAATAGTGATCTATGCATGCAATGGAATATTATTCAGCCATAAAAAGGAACGAAACACTGATACCCCTACAACATGGATGAACCTTTAAAACCATACTGCTAAGTATATAAAGCCAGCCACAAAACCCATATGTTGTTTATTTGAAATATTCAGAATGGGGACATCTATACAGGCAAAAATTATTGGTTACTTATGGCTGGGTTGTTTAGGTGGGGGATGAAGATCTGGGGTGAGGGGTAGTGATAATTAAAGGGTACAGGGTCCCTTTCAAAATGATGAAACTAAAATAGACTGTGGTGATGGCTGCACACATCTGTAAATATATGGAAAATTCTAAAAATCATTCAATTGTACACTTTAGTGGGTGATTTGTGTGGTTAAGAAACATACATATCAGGATGATTCTACCACAACTTTCCATCATCCTCAATACTACTAACTTATTTTAGGGCATTATGATAACTGGCCTACCTTATTTTTAATAAGAATTTCTAAGGATCCCAGGTATACTACCACCTAGCAGATCCAAGTTTGAAGCCTGACTGGAGTTTAACGTTGCAACTGTTGACACAATTCATCCTTGGCATAGGGTGTACTGGGATATAAGAAGATAAAAGTGAGAGATGCGTAGAGGTTGAGTTGGGTCTTAGACATGTGTGATTTAAGATTTCTCTTAGAATATTTAGTGACAATTGCATGCTCTTGTCCAGCCAAGACACATTTCCTGTTTGCCTTGCTGCCTCAGCACCAGAGTGCTAGTGCTCAGAGTAACTGTTAACAAAACACCTACCTTGCTTGTTAAAGTTTCCTTTCCCTTTCTTCAGATGATTACAATCTAGTACTGTATGAATAGGCACACTGTTGATGAAAAGCGCTTTTTGATTGCCTTATCCAGGATCAAGATCAATATTCTTGATTTTTCCTTATTTGCAAAGATACTAAATTAAGTCCGCAATAGCACGATTCAAGCAGGAAATTTCTTGTAAAAGTGGTTAACGTCTCTATTTTCCTCTCTCCTCCATCACAGCAAATAAAAAAAAAATGCCAGAAAACCATGACCCAGAGAATCAAAATTACTGAGAACTTCACCAGAGAAACAAATCACGCCTCGTTGCCCCTGTGTCGCTAATGAAGAGTCTGATCAGTGACAACTTAGCTCGAACAAATCAGTTGTGTGCAAAGGCATAGGCTTGTGTCTGGTGCTTCCTCTCCTTTGACCCATGGAAGCCGCTCATCCACTCAGGGCCCTGAGGGTGAGCCAGCGCGAGATGAAAGCAAGCGCAATCCTCACCCGCAGGGCCGGGCCAGCATGCTGGACTCCTCAGCGTTCTCCTGCCCGCGAGCCTCAGAGCTGCCCAACGGCCTTCAGCCTTGGTCGTGCTTGCAGCGCTTTGACCCCGCCATGTTCCTTCTCTTTGCACTGCTCTGTGCGCTTGGAGGACTGCACGCCCTCCTGGGTAAGATTGGGAAGACTGGGAAGCCTGGATTTCCTTCTCCTTTTGCCTCGAAGCAGGGCTGGGCTCTGCCAGGATAGCAATTTGCTTTGTGGTACTCCTATGGCCTCCTATGGTCTTCCCCTTCTGATCTCCTCCTGGTGCCTTCCCCAGCATCTCTCCCCCCTCCCCACCCCCAGGCCCGGGTAGGTGACTGAGGATGTTAGCCAAGGTATCTACTCCACGCATCAGGGTCTAGAGTCAGCAGTTGAAATGCAGCCAGTCTTCCTGGCCAGAGGTTCTAGAGGGTGAGTCCTGCCCTCGGTTTATTCCCCAGAGTCCCAAGGAAATGGGCACTGACGTTGTTCTGGAAACCAACAGGATGGTCCTGTAGAACTGTAATGTCTACTTTTTGTTCATTTGTTTGAATCTTAGCCATTTTGAGTGTGCCCCTGGAAATCTAGTGAAAGTTGGACACCAAGGAGGGTGGGCACATCTATGGAAGTTTACTTTCAATTGGAGACTGCCATGTGCTCAGGATTAAGAACTCCATGCTCAACCGAGAAGATTGTTGCCAAAAAAACAAACAAACAAACCCACAAAAACCCATTTTCCTACTGCAGATTCTGAAGAAATATTACTGCATGTCACAGTTCCATGGAAGATAAAGTCAAATGAGAGTGAAGATTCAGAGAAGCAGGTGAACAATCAAGAATATTTGTTCTATAATTTAAAACTTTAAGTCTCTTTTTATTTACCTTTGCATTAAGTCAGATCATACTGATCTGTAGCCACTTGCAAAGGAAAATATTTCCCTGCATTATTTTGTCTGTTAGTATATTCTGATCCTCCCTTCCCCACACTTCTGCTAACTCTTGTGCCCTTCTCATCTCTCCCTTTCTTCTGACATACTTGCACACAACTTCCAAAAAATAGTAAACTCTTCTCAGGAGTAATACGGGTAGAAAAAAAATCAGTATGAAATATGTGTAACAGTGGTCCAACCTGCAATTATTACAAATTTGTGAATGGCCACTAAAGCGACAAAAAAGAAAAAAAAAATTTTGACCCAGAAGCATCAGACTTTGTAGAGGTAATAGCCAAAGAAAGAAGGTAAGAAAAAGAAAATAATGTCATATTTGCCTGCATATAATGAAAAAGATTGCAATAAATAAGTACTAATTGGAAAAAGAAGTTGAAAATGCTTAGTTGCTATAGAAAAAGAGTTAAATTGAAGGCATCCACTCTTGAATATTTTCTTAACTAAAATATTTCAAATTTGCATAGTTTTCATATTTTACATATTAAACTGGATGTCACAATAAAGGGGTTTAGATTTCCATGTTGTTAAAATGCTGTAGTCAATATATTTTATTATATTGTATTATATTAAATTATATTATATTATATTATATTATATTATATTATATTAATTATATTTATTATATATTATAATATAAATACATTATATTTCCAGGTAACCCTGGAAAAAATTTTCAGGTTGAAGGAACAATTTTTGAAATAAAGGTTAAAAAATTAAGAATTCATTAACTGTGTTTTGACATATAGAATTGGAACTTATCCGATTAAGTTCTACTACTGAACAATTATAATAAAAAATAAAATGTGTGCGAAAATGTACTTGAAAATCATAATAAAATAATTTCCTTTAGAGTAGTTGTATTTCTTATACTAATCTCATTTAATTCTTACATTAATCTTCTGAAATAGGAAATATATATAATATATATATATATTATATACATATATAATACATACACACATGTATTTAGAAAAAAAGATTAAAAATGTTAAGGGCATCAAACCTATAAGTTTTAGGACATGAAATCTAATCTTTATAATTTATAACTCCAATTTCATTATAAGTAAAATACTTTTTTATGAAAAACTTCTTTGCACAAAATATGTTTTGTTTGTTTTTTCTGATTTACTTCTGTTTGTACTTCTGTTTGTCACTGCATGGTCACTTTAAACTTCAAGCTGTTTACTTCAAATTGCCTGTCACAAAGCATATGGCAACATTGTGGAACATGACATGGTTTTACCTAATGTGTTCAGTATCTGTCTACATTTTTTGTATTCTATATATGGAACTCTGTAAGCTGTTTTTCCCTGTGATAGAGTATGCTAATGGTCTCCTTTGATTTCTTATAGTAGACATCTTTATCTCTCTTATTTTCTTCCTTTAATACCTTATTATCCCAAGCCTTTAAAAAATTTTATTAGACATATGAAAGATTCTTTTTTCATGGACTTTCAGTTTTTCATGACAACCACACTTTCCACTAAAACAATGGCGTGGATTTGTGGATATTGCAGGAATTATGCAGAAGGTGTCCAACCCTCAAAATTTTATCTAAGTATATTTGTGGAAGCCAAATAACCGTGGAAGCCATTATTGGTATAACACTGGGAAGAATGTCCTCAGATGAGGAGAACAGTTACAGTGGGTTTATTTCCTTCTGTCAGTGCCTTCCTGCCAAAGACCATTGTGAACATACGTGTAAGTCAAAACAAGTTAGGGTTATTGTGGTGAGAAAGAATACACACAATGGGACCCATGAGGCATCTCAGCAAGAAGGTGTTAGAAAGACATTAAGATTTAGCCTTAAGGGGCTTGGTGAAGTTTTTAAGAAACAGGCTTTTGTTCTGGTTTGGATGCAGTGCAGGAAGTACAGGTGATTCTATGATTGTGTATCTTAATAAATCTTATCTAGGAGAAGGGAAGGCTAGAACAATCTTAGAGTTGTAATTGGTTAAGAAGCAACAGCTTCTCATGGTAGCCCAACAAGGAGATATTTGGTCATTTTTTTTCTGGCTTGGAACATGTTTATATTTTGCCTGTATTTAAACACAGTTATGATATTGTCTTGTTTTTGTCTTGATCCATAATTGTCTCATAGTAGCTGTGTGTGATGTTGATGTTTTATGAATGTGTTTATTTTAAACTAAATCAAATCCACCTTACTGTTATTTTTTAATGGATTTTGATTTTTCTCTCATATCCAAAAACTTACCAACACTAAGTTCACTTAGGTTTCCTCCTATGATTTATTGGAGAAGTTTTATAATAGGTATAATACTTTTTTAATGTTTGTGTAAGGTGTGAGATCTGGGTTGAGCTTCAACATTTTGATATGGGCATCCAATTTTCCCAGCACCATTAATTGAAATTCCTATCATTTCTCCATTGAAATACCTTTGCATATTAAAAAAGTCAGTTGATTATATTTTAATGGGTCTATTTATGAGCTCTTTCTCTCTCTCTTTTGGCCAATAGTATGCTGTCTCATTTATAGTAGCTTTATGGAAGATCTTGAAAGTGAGCAATGTGATTAATTCAACTTTGTTCTTCCTTAGAATTCTGATGACTGGCTATACAAGGTCCTTTACTTTTTGTTAGTTTTTTTGTATTTAACTTCTTACATGACCCATAGTAAAAAAGTGAAATAAGCATACCTAAATCTCCATTTCTCAGCAGTTTTGAAATATATTCTTAACTCTTGCCTCTTTGCTGTATTATATTTGCCTACATAAATTTCCATTAGCTGGTGTTGGAAGTTTTGGAAAGAGCTTCTCTTTTACTTATTCTTGCATATCTTCCACCTATAAGATTAGTTTGTATTTAATCTCAGAAACTTTCTTAGCTTTGATGCTTCAGATATATCCAATCTCTTACTCATAATAATAATTTACTTAAAAAACAACAGTTAAATTTTCATTTATATGATCTATAATTGGATCATTTCCATATTTGTCTGTCAGCAGGTTAGCAGTGTAATACATCCTGTTACTTCTCTAAGGATGTTAAATGTACTTATTTTTCAGGTCCTGTCTTACTACTTTACATTTTTCTTAGGAATCATTTATTTCATCTGTTGAATTTGATATCTTTCCTTCTTGATGTAGATATTCCTCAGAAGTTAAATTGTTTTGTATCGTATACTTGCCATTTTAGTTGAGATCCTGTCATACTTTCTTTTGCCTGTTTTGCATTTGGTCTAAGATAATGTATTGGGTCTGCTATAGTACATTATAGTAGTTTTATAGGAATTACAAAGATAAGGTTTGCATAAGTTCTGGGTTATTAGTCATCTGGTCTTCTGAAATGTGCGCTTCTTATACTTCCTAGGCGTTTCCAGTCATAGACATCACGAACCTCTCCCAAGCTTGCAGACTCTGGGCCAGCATAAAATTGAGATCTTTTCTGAAATTGGTTTGTTTTGGAAAGAAATTCTGCATTTTCTGGAATAGGTATCTGTCTGCCTTTGTGGAGATAGTCCACTGACTGTAAACATACACTAAGTCTTCTCTTGTTCCTGAATGTCACCGCATTAAAATGATAAGCACTGTTATAAATCAGTTCCTGTTGTATAAGAGCTCCTATTCCTGGAGCTACAGCATCGCTCCCTATCTTGTTTCTTGGGTCCTTTCTTCCTCAGTTTTATATGTTAAGAATTGCTAAGTGGCGCTAGGTGAATACAGTAGTATGTGTGTGTTTATGTTTTACATACATACATATATATAATGTAAATTTGTTATTTCATTATAATTGGTGTAGAATGTAAGCCTATAGTCATGTCTTTCATCTTGACCTGTAAAGTTATGTTTTTTCTAAATAGAAGCAATTAATGTATAGTATTAATAATGTTAAATTATATATTTTTTCAAAAGGTAGTCTTCATTTTTTCTTTTCAAAAAGCCAACCCTATACATTAAATTCATCACCCTAATCCTAAATTTACCAGAATAATAAATTCTTACTATTGAGAATAATAAATTCTGAAGAATACATTGATTTTCTAAATGGGTCCTGTCTTTTTATAAATTGAGGTAATATTGGAATATAACATTATGTAGGTTTCAGATATCCAATATTATAATTCAACATCTCTGTGCACTACAAATTGATCATCACAAAGAGTCTAGCTACCATCCATCGCCATACAAATTATCCCTTTTACCTATTTTTCCCACACCTGACCTTCTTTACCTTCTGGTAACCACCAATCTATTCTATCTATGAGTTTTGTTTTGTTTCCTTTAATTTTGTTCCTTCATTTGTTTTGTTCTTATAACACATATAAGTGAAATCATATACTATCTGTCTTTCTCTGTCTGACTTATTCCTCTTAGTATACCTTCAAGGTTCATTCATGTTGTTGTAAATGGCAAGGTTTCATTCTATTTGTGGCTGAGTAATATTCCATTGTGTATGTGTATTCACATATATATCACATCATCTTTATTCATCTATTTTTAAGTTTACTTATTTATTTTGAGAGAGAGAGAGAGAGCACAAGGAGGGGTGGAGTAAAGAGAGAGGATCCC
>NW_024412376.1:4560780-4563624 GCF_014898765.1 Herpailurus yagouaroundi
GCAGTGAACATAGAGGTGCATATATCTTTTTGAATAAGCATTTTTATATTATTTGGATAAATATCCAGCAGTGGAACAGAGGGATATGTGGCAGTTGTATTCTTAATTTTTTGAGGAATCTCTATACTATTTTCCATAGTGGCTGCATTAATTTACATTTCTACCAAAAGTGTACAAGTATTCCCTTTTCTCCACATCCTCTGCAACAATAGTTATTTCTTGTCTTTTTTATAATGGCCATTCTAATTGGTGTGAGATAATATCTCATTGTGGTTTGATTTGCATTTCCCTGATAATAGTGATGTTGAGCATCTTTACATGTTCCTGTTGGCCATCTATATGCTTTTTTTGTGAATAGTCTATTCAGATCCTCTGCCCATTTTTAATCAAATTTTGTTGTTGTTGCTGAGTTGTATGAGCTCTTTGTAGATCTTGTAGATTAACCCCTTATTAGATGCATGACTTGAAAATATCTTCTCCCATTTAGTAGGCCAACTTTTCATTTTAATGATGGTTTTCTTTGCTGTGCAAAAGCTTTCAGTTTCATATAGTCCCATTTGTTTATGTTTGCTTTTGTTCCCCTTGCCTTTGGAGTCTGATCCACAAAACCATTGCTGAGACCAATGTCAAGGAGCTTACTGCCTATGTTTCCTTCAAAGAATTTTATAATTTCAGGTCTTACATTCAAGTCTTTAATCCAGTTTGAATTAATGTTTGTGTATGGTGTAAGAGAGTGGTCTAGTTTCATTCTTTTGCATGTGGCTAACTAGTCTTCCCAACATTATTTACTGAAGGGACAATCCTTTCTCCATTGTGTTCTTGGATGCTTTGTCATAAATTAATTGTCCATATGTATATAGATTTATTCCTGGGGTCTCCGTTCTTTTCCATTGATCTGTGTGTCTGTTTTTGTGCCAGTGCCATATTGTTTTGATTGCTATAGCTTTAAAATATATTTTGAAATTAAGGAGAGTAATACCTTTGGTTTTGTTCTTTTTCTTAAGATTGCTTTGGCTATCAGGGGTCTTTTGTGGGTTCATACAAATTTTAGAGTCATTTGTTCTTGTTCTGTAAAAATGATGTTACAATTTTGACAAGGATTGCATTGAATCTATAGATAGCTTTGGGTAGTAGGGACTTTTTTTTGGCACATGAACATTTTTTACTATCATGTTTTCACTACCAAAACTTATGATCTTGGTCTTTCCTTCTTGTCTTTGTGTAAGGCCAAAAGAACGATGCTGGCTACTTTGACAGCCTTAAAGCAAACTCCAGGAATGTCACTAACAGCATGACCTTTGCAACCAAATCTAACAACCAGAACTTCATCATTTTTCTCAATTAAATTCAAACAACAATCACTAGGTAAAAAGGTTGTGATTTTTTAGCCTTTCTTGATCAGCTGGACCCTGAGACACTTCCTGATGGCTAAATTTAGCTATTTGGCTTCAACACCTACTTTTTCCAGTACAATTCCCTTTGCATGGGAAGCACCTCCAAAAGGGTTGGCATTCAGGGCTGTGTCCACATAGGCCTTCATGTACTTTGATCATGCCACTTCTGATGCATTGGTGGCTGTGAGCTTCCTGGCAGTATGAAAACTGCTACAACTTGCCCATCCTGCCGGTATCATGGGCCTGAACAAAAGAGGTAGTAGGGACATTTTACCAAGATTAATTATTCTAATTCACAAACACAGAACATCTTTTCATTCATTTGTGTCTTCTTCAATTTCTTTTATCAATATATTATAGTTCTATGTGTACAGATATTTTACCTCCTTGGTAAAATTTGTTTCTAGATATTCTTCTTGATATTGTGTTTTTTTTAACTTATCTTTCTGGGAGTTTATTATTTGTATATCGAAATTTAACAGATTTCACAAGTAATTTTATATTCTGCAACTTAATTTATTCGTTCTAATATTTTTTGTTTTGGTGGTGTCTTTGTATATATGACCTCATGTCAGTTGCAAAGAGTGACATTTTTATTTATTCTTTTTCATTTTGGATGCCTCTTATTTCCTTTTGTTGACTAATTGCTGTGGCTAAGACTTCCAGTACTATGTAGAATAAAAGTGGTGAGTGTGGGGATCCTTATCTTCTTCCTTAACTTCAAGGAAAAGTTTTCAGGTTTTCCTCATTGAGTAAGGTGTTAGTTATGGGTTAGCCTTTATTATGCTGAGGTACATTTCCCCTATCAGCACTTTTCTGACAGTTTTTATCAAAATTGGAGTTGAATTTTATTCAATGCTTTTTGGGCATCTATGGAGATGATCATATGATTTTCATCCTTCATTTTGTTAATATGGTATATCACTTTGATTGCAAATGTTGAAACATTCTTGCAACCCTGGAATAAATCCCACTTTATTTTGGTGTTTGATCATTTTAATGTATTGTTGAATTTGGCTTCCTAATATTTTTTGAGGATTTTTGCATCTATGTTGATCAAAGATAATGGCTTATAATTTTCTTTTTCATGGTGTCCTTCTTGGTTTTGCTATCACAGTAATGCTGGCCTCACAAAATGTATTTGGAAGTGTTTCCTGCTATTTAAGCTTTTGGAAGATTTTAAGAAGAATACATGCAAAATCTTTTTTTTTTTTTTTCTTGTTTTGAATGTATTCACAGTGACCCATATGATCCTGGACTTTTGTTTGTTGGGAGATTTTTGATTACAGATTCAGTCTCCATACTAGTAATCAGATTGTCTGTTACTTCATGATTCAGTTTTAGAAAATTGTATGTTTCAAAGAATTTATACACTTCTTCTAGGTTGTCCAATTTGTTGGTGTGTAATTGTTCATAATAATCTCTTATGATCTTTTATTTTATTTTATTC
>NW_024412376.1:4563724-4572902 GCF_014898765.1 Herpailurus yagouaroundi
TTTTTTGGGGACAGAGAGAGACAGAGCATGAACAGGGGAGGGGCAGAGAGAGAGGGAGACACAGAATCGGAAACAGGCTCCAGGCTCTGAGCCATCAGCCCAGAGCCTGACGCGGGCCTCGAACTCACGGACGGTGAGATCGTGACCTGGCTGAAGTCAGACGCTTAACCGACTGCGCCACCCAGGTGCCCCTCTTATGATCTTTTAGATTTCTGTGCTGTCAGTTTTAACTTCTCTTTGATTTCTGATTTTATTAGTGTCTTCTTTTTTGTTGTTGTTTTTTGTTTTATTTTGGTTTTGGTTGTGATTTTTTTTTTTTTTTTTTTTTTGGTTAGTCTAGCTAAAGGTTTGTTCATTTTGTTTTATTTTTTTCAAAGAACCAGCTCTTAGTTGCATTGATCTCTTCCATTTTTTGTCTCTTTTTATTTATTCCTCCTCTGATCTGTATTATTTTCTTTCTTCTGCTGACCTTGAACTTTGTTTGTTTGTTTTCTAACTCCTTCAGATATAGACTTAGACTTATATAGTAGGACTGTATTGCTGTGATCTTTCCTTTTAGAACCACTTTTGCTGCATCTCAAGGATTTTGATATGTTGTATTTCTGCTTTCATTCATGTCTAGGTATTTTTTCTTTGATTTCTTTCTTTAAAAATGTTGCTTATTTATTTTTGAAAGAGAGTGTGTGCGCACGAGTGAGGTAGGGACAGAGAGAGAATCCCAAGTAGGCTCTGTGATGTCGATGCATAGGCCAATGCCAGGCTTGAACCCACTAACTGTGAGATCATGACCTGAGTCAAAACAGGAGATGCTTAACTGACTGAGCCACCCATCTCTTTGATTTATTTGTTTGACCCATTGAATGTTTACTAGCATGTTGTTTAATCTCCACATATTTATAGTTTTTTCCAGTTTTCTTCTTCTAATTGACTTTTATACCATCTCATTTGGAAGAGATCCTTGATATGATTTCGGTATTTTGATGATGTCTTGTTTTGTAGTCTAACATGTGATATGTCCTGGAGGATGTTTTATGTGCATTTGAGAAGAATGCATATTCTGTTGCTTTTGGATAGAATGTTCTGTGTAGCACTATTGTCTGTTTGGTTTAATGTTTTATAAGACCGATGTTTCCTTATTGATTTTCTATCTAGTTGATCTATCCACTGAGATAAGTGGGGGTTAAATTCCCTACTATTACTATATAGCTTTTAATTTCTCCGCTTAAATATGTTAATATTTCTTTATGTGTCCTGATGCTTCTATGTTGGGTGTGTATATATTTATAAATGTTATATCTTCTTGTTAAATTGACCCCTTTATCGTTACATAAAGTCTTTCTTTATTATTACAGTCCTTGTTTTAGAGTCTATTTTGTTGGCTATGAATATAGGTATGCCAGCTTTGTTGTTTGTTTCCATTCCATGGAATATCTTTCTCCATCCCTTCACTTTCAGCTTGTGTTTGTCCTTTCTTCTGAAATTAGTCTTATGTGTGTAGAACACAGATGAGTCTTGTTTTTTTTAATCAATTCAACCATTTTATGTCTTTTGATTTTAGGGTCCATTTACATTTAAAGTCATTATTGATAGACATGTAGTTATTGCCATTTTGCTAAAGGTTTTCTGGATGTTCCTTTCTTCTTCTATTTCTCTCTTCCCTAGTGGTTTGATGTCTTTTGTTAGTGTTATGTTTATATTTCTGTCTCATTTTCTTTTGTGTATTTACTTTTTGTATGTATGTGTGATTGTTGTGAGGTTTACATATAATTTCCTATGTTATATGAGTTGAGTTGACAGCAAATTAAATTTGAACACATTCCAAATCTTTCCATTTTTCTCCTCCTGTTGTGTTTTATATTTTTATGGCACATTTGCATCTTTTATGTTAGGTATGCTCTAACTAATTATTATGGTTTTAGCTAGTTTTACCATATTTTTCTTTTAACCTTCATACTTGCTTTATAAGTGATTGATCCACTATCTTTACTATGCATTTACCTTTTCCAAAGAGCTTTGTTACTTTCATATGTTTACCTGTTATTAGTTGTTGTCATTTCTTTTCAGTTTAGAGAAGTCTTTTAAACATTTCTTTTCAGGCCATTTTAGTGGTGATGAACTGCTTTAGGTTTTGCTTAACTTGAAAACTTAATCTCTTTATTCAGTTCTGAATAATAGCCTTACCAGGTAAAGAATTGTTGGTTGAAAATTCTTCCACTCAGCACTTTGAATATGTCATTTTACTGTCTTCTGGCTTGCATTATTTCTGCTGAAAAATCTGCTGATTTATGAGATTAGATTTACAAGATTTCCTTGCATATAGTACATTGTACTTCTTTTGCTGCTTTTAAGAGTCTCTCTTTATTTTTAAACTTAACCATTTTAACTGTATTATATCTTGGTGTGGATCTGTTTGGGTTTATTTTATTTAGGACTGCTTAGCCTTCCTGAACCTGTCTGTTTCCTTCCTCAGATTAGGGAAATTTCTGTCATTATTTCTTCAATTAAGTTTTTGGCCTGTTCTCTCTTTGCTCCTTCTGGGATCACTATAGTTTAAGTATTATTCCATTTGATGTTGTACTTAAGGACTCTTAGTTATCTTCATTTTTTAGCTCTTTTTTTTTCCTGGTCTCTCTGGGTGAGTTCTGCTGCTTTGTTTTCCAGCTCAGTAATCCAGTCTTTGGCCTCGTTCTGTGTGCTGTTGAACTCTAGTGTAGTTTTCAGTTTAGTTATGTCCTTATTTAGCTCTTTGACTTCTGTTTAGAACCTTCTTATATTTCCTGTCTCTTTGTTGAGGATCTCACTGTGTTCATCTACTCTTCTTCCAAGTTTGGTGAACATCTATATGACCATTACTTTTAACTCTTTATCAGGTTGATTGCTCATCTCCATTTCATTGAAGTCTTATGTTTTTTTTTTTTTTCTTTCATTTGGAACATATTTGCCTGTCTCTTCATTTTTCATTACTTTCTGTGTTTGTTCCTATGTATTAGACAAATCAGCTACCTCTCCTAATCTTGAAGGAACAGCTTTTTGTAGTTGTAACAAGAACCCTGAAAGCACAGTTCCCTCTGACCACTAGAGTAACATGCTCAAGGGATATCATGCTCAAGGTATATGCTCTGCACACCTATCTGCAGTGCATGGGTGCTCAGAACTGGTATCCAGCACAGGTACATCATACAGTGCCACTGAGGTCCAAAGGTGAGTTGGGCTGGTGCCTGGCATGACTGTACAGTATGGCTGTGATGCCATAGTGTGGACATGGTTCTTAGTTGGGTGTGCCCAAAGACTGTAGCAGGTTAGAGAGATATTCCAAAATGGTGCCCACCAGCACTGACATTAGCAAAGTAGGATGATGTTGCAGATGTGGCACCCACCAGTTTCTCTGTCCCCAGAGAAAGTTCAACAGTTTACTGCTTCTCTGGCAAGTGCTTTAAGTTTAGTAAATGGGTCTTTTCACATATGGTCCAGGTGCTTTTCAAATTAGCATTTTTTGCTCTGGTTTAGTGATTCTGCATGTAATCTTTTTAAGAGTGGGTTCTCCATGCTCTACAGTTCTATAGTTTTCCTGGATGTAATATCTATTGTTTTTCAAACCTCAGCATTTAGGGGGCTCATCTCTCTTCTGTAGGGTCTAACAATTTAGCTATCTGTTGTTTAGCACAAACCTCTGATTCCTTGGTATTTTTGTTTCCCATCCCGATTATGTTTCACCCTGCTTGAGTAGGTTTTGTTTTGTTTTGTTTTCTTTTTTGGCAACGTGGTGTCTCTCCCTCTCTTATCCATCTCAATGCTGTCTTTTTTGTCTTTTGCTATAGAGTCTCTGTGCATCCCGTTTTCCAGTCTTTTTCAGAATAAATTACTCCATATGTAGTTGTATATTGGTTGTAACCATGGGAGGAAGGAGTTCATGATCTTCTGATATTGTTATCTTGAACCCATTTCCCCAAATGAATTGTTTCATTTACATGAGACAAAAATAGTGTTTCAGTTTATGTATTTCTGATTTACTAAATCATCTTTATTTATTTGCTTTATTTTAGGTGATTTATGTCATTACAATTGATGAAAAACCCTACACTCTGCATCTCAGAAAACAGTAAGATGTATTTTCCATTAAAGCTTAGATTTTAATTTTGAATATATTTTTTAATTTTTTTAATGTTTTTATTTATTTTTGGGAGAGAGACAGAGAGAGAGAGAGAGCATGAGCAAGGGAAGGGCAGAGAGAGACAGGGAGACACAGAATCCAAAGCAGACTCCGGCTCTGAGCTATCATCACAGAGCCTGACACAGGGCTCGAACCCACAAACTGTGAGATCATGACTGGGCCAAAGTCGGGCGCTTAACTGACTAAGCCACCCAGGTGCCCCTAATTTTAAATATTTTTGTACGCTGTTTAAATTAAAGAATGCAATATAATGTAGACTGTCTTTCTATTTTTCAATCAAGATTAATTACGTCTTGAATAATAGAAGAGTAGAATGATGTATAATAGAATGTTATATTTTAATTTTCTAGCTTATTATTTTCAAATTAAAAAATAAGCTACTTATTTCTAGATCTTCAATTGAGTATAAAGCTATTGAACCCAAGAACTGTAATTTATGTATTAAATAAATATGTCTGATGTGAAGTCAAACATGGTTACACATCAAGTGGTTTATTGGTGGAAAAGTCAATTAATGGCATACATTTTATGAATGTATTAATTATATATGTATTTATTTTTAACAAGTCTATTGGGTACATTCATGTATCATAAAAATCACTCAAGTGTATAATGCAATAACTTTACACTGTATGCAGCACTGCAACCATCAACCATAAATCATTTGTAGAATGTTTCATATCTTACATAAGATCCTCACGCTGTTTCATATTTAATCCCTGTGCTCACCCACAACTACAGGCAACTATCAATCTATTTTGTGTCTCCTAATTTTCATTTTCTCAGCATTTCATGCAAGTGGAATCAAACAGCCTTTTCTTTGCCTGCATCTTTGAAAATATATATTTGTAACAACTGCCTTTTGTCTGCCTGCATCTCTGTAGTTGAACAAGGATAAAGAAAACTACCCACTTAATTTATGACTGTTCCCATCTAATTCATGACCGTTAAACTCATGTTGGTTTTTAATGTCTGTACAACTCCACTGAAATATTTTTTGATAAGACCATCAATGATCTTTACGTTGATGAATGCCAGTTATGTTTTAATTTTCACTTTTCTTTACCAAATGGCAGCATCTTGTGTAGCTTATCAGAATATCCTCAGAAAATACTTTCTTCATCTGGCTTCATTTCTTCATTTGGCCAGAACACTGTGGACTCCTGGTTTAACTTTTACCATTGTGTTTACTCTCTCAGTTTTGTTTGGCTATTTGTTTCAACTTGTTTGTTTTTTATATTCTTCTTCATCTTTCCAATCTTAGAGTACTCCATGGTACTTTTCTTGAATCTTGTTTTTCCCTAGCTACATTCAATTACCTTATTATTTCATCCTTTCTTGTAGCTTTAATATTGATTACCTCCAAGTTATATCCCTACTTTATTCCTCTCCAATGGACATCATATTCATGTATCTGACTACTTATTTGATTATCAAGTGTTTGCTAGAATTCTCATACTTAACATATCCAAAATGTACATCTGATCCTCCCTCAAAATTTATCCTTCCTACAGTCATCTAAGCAAATGGCAATTCTATTCTTCTAGTTTCTCAAAACAAAATATTGGAGCCATCCTTGATATCTTTTTTTCTTCTGTTTTCCCACACAATGGATTATTAATCCCAGTGGATTATTAAATTCCAAGTGTTCAGTCTTCAAAATATACCCATAATTGAACCTCCACCACTGCTAACTGTCTTAGTTCAAGTCACAATCATATCTTGCCTGGATGATTGTAAGAGCCTAACTGCTTTCTCTGCTTCTACTTACTTGCCCTACAGATAATTCTCAACAAGCATTCAATCTGACTCTATTAAAATGTTGGTCTGAAGGGTCCCTGACTGGCTCAGTAAGAAGAGCATGTGACTCTTGATCTTATGAGTTTGAGCCCCACATAGGGTGTAGAGATTACTTAAATAAGTAAAACTTAAAAAAAAAATAAAGAATCTGATCATATCATTTATTTGTTCAAAATCTTCTCATCTCTGTGACACCATCTCTTACTACTGTCTCTTATCTTCAATCAGCATTTCATTCCAGTCACATCTTCCCCTAGTTGTTCTTTATATATAGAATGCATATTTTGGCCTCATGATCTTTGGATTTTCTCCTAACTCTGTCTGGAGTAACATATCTATGCAAATCCATGTGGCCTGTTTTTAGGTCTCTACTCAATCAATTCAGTGAGCTTTTCTATGCAGTGAGCTTTTCTATGCTATCTACACTTTGCAACCTATCTACACTTTGCAACCTATCTACACTTTGCAACCAACTTCCTTCACCCAGGCCTTATTTAATAACATGCTTAACATCTAACATGCTAGCAGTGTGTGTCCTTTATTGTCATGAAAGCCAGTGGTTTTGTCTTTTGTTTACTGCTGTATCCTAATGCCTAGAAGAGGATCTGTCAGTAGGCACTCAGTAAATATATGTTGGATGAAGATATACACAGGCACACACTGATACAGAGGATTTCAGTGTGTTCCAGTGTTAAGAAAAGCCGAGCTTTCTGATATGCTAGTTCTGTCAATTTAAACTGTTATGCCACACTAAAATTACTCTAATTGAAGCATATTATTATATAAATCCAGTATATTTCACATTTATCTTTATTATAGTAATGTTTATATTCCAATTAAGTTCATGACTGACCATTTTTTATTTTTGTTTTTCTTAGCTCATTCTTATCCCAGAACTTTTTGGTTTATACATATAATGAAACTGGATTTTTGCATTCAGAGTCATCATATTTTAAGGTAAGCTTAAGATGGCTTAGATATTTATTATCATATGTTTATTGAAGTGGCCATACCATTATCATTAGGATATGTTTGTTCCATGAGGACAATTTAATTTTTTTTTTTTAACATTTATTTATTTTTTTGGGACAGAGAGAGACAGAGCATGAACGGGGGAGGGGCAGAGAGAGAGGGAGACACAGAATCGGAAACAGGCTCCAGGCTCTGAGCCATCAGCCCAGAGCCCGACGCGGGGCTCGAACTCACGGACTGCGAGATCGTGACCTGGCTGAAGTCGGACGCTCAACCGACTGCGCCACCCAGGCGCCCCGAGGACAATTTAATACAAATATTTTATTCCATATAATTGACCTGTTATGTGGTTGATTGTTGTACATAAAAATAGTAAGTGAGAGAAATGGAGCTAAGATGGTGGAGGACCACTAAGCTTGTCTCATCCCTTGAACACAGCTAAATAGTTATCAAATCATTCTGAACACAGCAGATCAAAACACACGCAGGATGTAGTTTTTTGTTTCCTGCTTTTTGTGTTTGTTCTGTTTGTTTGTATGTTGTTGTTTTTTTTTTCTTTCTTTCTTCTTTTTCCTTGTCTTTGCTTTTCTTTTCTGGACAAAATGACAAGATGGAGAAACTCACCCTAAAAGAAAGAACAGAACTCATGGCCAGGGATTTAATCAACACAGATATAAGTAAGATGTCTGAACTAGAATATAAACCCACAATTATGGGGTGCCTGCGTGGCTCAGTTGGTTAAGCATATGACTCGTGGTTTCAGTTCAGGTCGTGATCTCACGGTTTGTGAGTTCAAGGCCAACGTTGGGCTCTCCACTCTCAGTGCAGAGCCTACTAGGGATTCTCTCTCTCTCTCCCCCTCTCTCTGTCCCTCATGAATTCTCTCTATCTCTCTCAGAATAAATAAATAAACTTACATATATAAATAAAACCACGATTATAATAATATTAGCTGTGGTTGAAAAAGCATAGAAGATACCAGAGAATCCTTTTCTGAAGAGATAAAAGAACTAGAATCTAGTCAGGCTGAAATTAAAAAATCTATAACCTACAATCTCAATGGATGCCATGATTGTGAAGGTGGATGAAGCAGAGTAGTGACTCAGTGATATAGAAGATAAAATTATGGGGTGGAGAAGGAAGATGGTGGCGTAGGAGGACGCTGGGCTCACCGCGAGTCCTGCTGATCACTTAGATTCCACCTACACCTGCCTAAATAACCCAGAAAACCGCCAGAGTATTAGCAGAACGGAGTCGCCGGAGCCAAGCACAGACGAGAGGCCCACGGAAGAGGGTAGGAAGGGCGGCGAGGAGGTTCGCGCTCCACGGACTGGCAGGAGGGAGCCGGGGTGGAGGGGCGGCTCGCCGGCCAAGCAGAGCCCCCGAGTCTGGCTTGCAAAAAGCAGAGGGGCCTGACGGACTGTGCTCCCACAGCAAGCGTGACTTAGCGTCTGGGAGGTCATAAGTTAACAGCTCTGCTCAGAAAGCGGGAAGGCTGGAGGACAAAGGGAAGGAGAGCTGCTGAGCCCCCTGACGACAGAGCTCAGTTTGGTGGGGAACAAAGGCGTTCGCAAGCGCCATCTCCCCCGCCCATCCCCCAGCCAAAATCCCAAAGAGAACCAGTTCCTGCCAGGGAAATTGCTAGCTCCGCGCAAACACCCAACTCTGCCCTTCTGCGGAGCCAAACCTCCGGCAGCGGATCTGACTCCCTCCTGCTGCCACAGGGCCCCTCCTGAAGTGGATCACCTAAGGAGAAGCAAGCTAAGCCTGCTCCTCCTGCCCCTGTGCACCTTGCCTACCCACCCCAGCTAAGACGCCAGATCCCCAGCATCACAAGCCTGGCAGTGTGCAAGTAGCCCAGACAGGCCACCCAACCACACAGTGAATCCCGCCCCTAGGAGAGGGGAAGAGAAGGCACACACCAGTCTGACTGTGGCCCCAGCGGTGGGCTGGGGGCAGACATCAGGTCTGACTGCGGCTCCGCCCACCAACTCCAGTTATACACCACAGCACAGGGGAAGTGCCCTGCAAGTCCTCACCATGCCAGGGACTATCCAAAATGACCAAACAGAAGAATTCCCCTCAGAAGAATCTCCAGGAAATAACAACAGCTAATGAGCTGATCAAAAAGGATTTAAATAATATAACAGAAAGTGAATTTAGAATAATAGTCATAAAATTAATCGCTGGGCTTGAAAACAGTATAGCTGACAGCAGAGAATCTCTTGCTACAGA
>NW_024412376.1:4592902-4699966 GCF_014898765.1 Herpailurus yagouaroundi
CTCTCCTCTGCCTCTTCAATCCGAGCCGTGGTGGTTTCCATTTTGTTTTGCATTTCTTTTAAAGCGTTTTTCAGCTCCTCGTGACTGTTCCTTAGTCCCTTGATCTCTGTAGCAAGAGATCCTCTGCTGTCCTCTATTCTGTTTTCAAGCCCAGCGATTAATTTTATAACTATTATCCTAATTCACTTTCTGTTATATTATTTAAATCCTTTTTGATCAGTTCATTAGCTGTTGTTATTTCCTGGAGATTTTTCTGAGGGGAATTCTTCTGTTTGGTCATTTTGGATAGTCCCTGGGGTGGTGCGGACCTGCAGGGCACTTCCCCTGTGCTGTGGTGTATAACTGGAGCTGGTGGGTGGAGCCGCAGTCAGACCTGATGTCTGCCCCCAGCCCACCGCTGGGGCCACAGTCAGACTGGTGTGTGTCTTCTCTTCCCCTCTCCTAGGGGCGGGATTCACTGTGTGGTTGGGTGGCCTGTCTGGGCTACTTGCACACTGCCAAGGTTGTGGTGCTGGGGATCTGGCGTATTAGCTGGGGTGGGTAGGCAAGGTGCAAGGGGGCAGGAGGGGCAGGCTTAGCTCGCTTCTCCTTAGATTATCCACTTCAGGAGGGGCCCTGTGGCAGCCGGAGGGAGTCAGACCCGCTGCCGGAGGGGTGGCTCTGCAGAAGCACAGTGTTAGGTATTTGTGCAGAGCGAGCAAGTTCCCTGGCAGGAACTGGTCCCCTTTGGGATTTTCGCTGGGGGATGGGCGAGGGAGATGGCGCTGACGAGCGCCTTTGTTCCCCAACAAACTGAGCTCTGTCGTCCCGGGGCTCAGCAACTCTCCCTCCCTTTGTCCTCCAGCCTTCCTGCTTTCGGAGCAGAGTTGTTAACTTATGACCTCCCAGATGCTAAGTCCCACTTGCTGTTGGAACACACTCCGTCCGGCCCCTCCGCTTTTGCAGGCCAGACTCGGGGCTCTGCTTGGCCGGCGGGCCGCCCCTCCGCCCCTGCTCCCTCCCGCCAGTCTGTGGAGCGCGCACTGCCTCGGCACCCTTCCTACCCTCTTCCGTGGGCCTCTCGTGTGCGCTTGGCTCCGGAGACTCCGTTCTGCTAATCCTCTGGTGGTTTTCTGGGTTAGTTAGGCAGGTGTAGGTGGAATCTAAGTGATCAGCAGGACGCGAGGTGAGCCCATTGTCCTCCTATGCCGCCATCTTCCCCTGACTTGGTGTTATTAATCTTATTGAGGATTCCTTGTACACGATGGGCCCCTTCTCTGTTGTTTCTTTCAAGTTTCTCTCTTTATCTTTTGTTTATTGCACTTTTCTTATGATGAGTAGTTCTTTTTGAATTTATCTGAGTTGTTTTTGAGTTTATCTAAATTGGAGTTCACTAAGCTTCTTTTTTGTGTAAACTAATGTTTTTCCCCTAATTTGGAAAATTTGGGGCCATTAGTTCTTTGGATATTCTTTTGCACTTTTATCTACCTCCTCACCTTCTGATACTCCCATTATGTATATGTTGGTCTGCTTGACAGTACCTCATAGGTCTATTAGATTTTGTTTATTGTGGTCCATTCATGTTTCTTTCTCTTCCTCAGATTGTATAATCTCAATAGATCTGTCTTCAAGTTCCCCAATTCTTTCCTCTTTGCTAATATCTGATATGAAGCCTCTCTAATGGATATTTTATTTCAATTATTGTATTTTTCAATACCAGATTTTCTATTTGTTTTTTAAAATAACTTTATGCCTTTATTGACATTCCATATTTAGTTAGACATTATTAAAGTATTCTCCTTCAGTATTTATACATAACTTAATACCTAAAGTGTTTCTCTAATAAGTCCAACATCTAATCTTCCTCAAAGACAGTTTTTATTGTTGACCTTTTGACTGTATATGGTTCATACTCTAGGTCTTTTTCAGGTCTCAATTTTTTGAAAACTGAAACTAGTCATTCCAAGTAATATAATGTGATAACTCTGGAAATCACATTCCCCTCCATCAAATATTGTTGCTGATATTCATTGTAGTTGTTTGCTTTGTGAATTTTTTAACTGGTTTTCTAAAGTCTGTATTATGTGTTGTGAGTAGCCACTGAAGTCTCTATTCTGTTATCTTATTGGTGGGTTAATGATCACACAGAGTTCTTTAAATGCTTGAAAACAATAAGTCTCCCAGTTTTTGCTGAGAGTCTCTCTGTGCATGTTGGAACATGCCTTTGTCACTTGGCCAGGCAGTTACAACTGTGCCTTTCATTTCACTTTATCCTTGCACAGAGTCTCAAGATCTCCCAGAAGTGAGAGTTTAAGGTCTTTTCAGGTCTTTCCTAAGTATGTATACAGACTTGGGCATATATACACATGTGTATAGTCTGCTAAATTCCCAGAAATTTGTCATAGCTTTTTAAAGCTGCATGTGGGTATCTTATTCTCCAGCTTTTCCTTTATTGGTCTACTGTTTGTCCCATGGTCATTCACTGTCTCAGACAACTATAAATTAAAAAAAAAAATGCCTGTAATTGTTTAAAACAAACCCCTTTGAAAAAAGAGCTTTTCAGACTGTGTAAAATGTAATTTAGGTCAATACAGACAAACTTGAAATAGGTCTTCTAGGAACAAAGTAGGTCAGGTGGTGACATTTCTTTGGAAATGAGATTTTGAAGATGTTCCAGCCATATTCTGCATTTTCTGGAGGTTGCCACTCTGCTGGTATTTACTGCAAATGTTGCTATT
This sequence comes from Herpailurus yagouaroundi, assembly GCF_014898765.1. Classification (NCBI taxonomy): domain Eukaryota; kingdom Metazoa; phylum Chordata; class Mammalia; order Carnivora; family Felidae; genus Herpailurus; species Herpailurus yagouaroundi. The sequence continues at coordinate 4,595,620 of NW_024412376.1, forward strand.
ACATTTCAATTAATGGGAGAAAAGACTAGGGCAAATTCAAATCCTCCATATATCACTGTTTTTGCCCAGATCAGTTATTTTTATTGAACGGACACTCCCCAGAAGGCTGCAGGCTATTTGTTAATTTCTAGAGATCTGAAAAAGCTGACGGTAACAATTTTTGCCAGTTCTCTTATTGGTTTTATGTAGGGGATAATTTCTGGAGTATCTCACCCTGATTTTAATTGATGTCTTTTCATTTCTTGAATTTTATATACCATGTGTTTATTATCTTTTAATGTAACATATTTTTAAATTTCCCTTGTTATTCCTCCAGTGAACCATGGGAAATTTAGATCAATATATAGAAATTTAGATCAATATATAGAAATTTAGTCAATATATACATTGACTTTAGTATATATGTTTCTCTATATATTCTGCAGTTGTTTTCTGTAGTGTTTTACAGATTTTGATTATGTCAAATTGTTTGTATTCTTCAAAACTTCTGTTTTCCACATTTTTTTTCCTGTAGGGGTTTTGTACTTCATGTCTGCTGTCCCAGCATCCTTCTTTGGGGCATTTTTGAGCTTTGTTCTGTATTTTTCATTTATAAGTGACTTGTCATTTTTTTTTTTTTTTTAGAAAGAAAGAGAGAGAGCATGTGTTCATGTGCACAAGTGGAGGAGGGACATAGGGTGAGGGAGAGAATCTTAAGCAGATTTTATGTCCAGCATGGAGCCCTACATGGGGCTTGATCTCATGATCATGAGATCATGACCTGAGCTGAAATCAAGAGTTGGATGCTTAACTGATTGACCCACCCAGGCACCACTGATATGTCATTAATTAGACTAAATATTCTTTAAAGTAATAGAAGATATGGCTGCCAAACTTTTACTAGACAATCATTGATTTTGTCTAGAAGTTAGTGAGAAAATTATAAAAATGTTTCTCCCCCTCTCTGAGAAGCAAACAGGCAACCTCTTTCTCTTTTTTAGATCATTTCTATTTGCAAAGTTACAGATACTGACTTATCAAGAACACAACTCAAAGGAACTCAATGATAAAATAAAATGTGCATAAACACATGTAGATAGGGACAACCAACTACTTTCCATATTAGGTGGTTGTTGTAGAAATATTTGGTGTTGAAATTACATATCTCACATTGTGTTCTTTAAGATTTTCCATTAGTGCCTTTAACATACTAGCTAGAGTTGCTTTAAATCTTCCTTCTGATAGTTCCAACATCTGTGTCTGTGTCTGTGTAAGTCTGATCCTCATGGTAGCTATAGTTTCTATATTGCATTTTCTTCTTGCCTGTCTGTATCCCTTCTCTATCTTTTGTGAAATGTAAACATGTTACATAAGTCAGTAGGCAGTAGATATTGAATTAAATATTAATTTTAGCCTTGGAAATGAGCATATCTTTCTGCTAGGTCTTTAGCTCAAAAGTTTGTGTTAATATAGTCAGAATATACATCTGTTAGTGTGTGTTTTTGCTATTGCTACCTTTAGTATACCTAACAGAGGTTTCACATTTCTTTTAGTGATATATTTTGTTTAAGGTGAATGGTAATTTGTTAGAGTAATGCTTGTTCTGTTTAGCTTTGCATTTCTACACTGGACTTTGTTTTGCGTCTTTAGATAAAATGTCTCTTCCTGATCTTCTTGCTCTTTCTCCTGTACTTTTTTGACACGTGTTAGAACAGGTCATGGATTTGGCATGGAGCAGAGAACAGGGGAATTCTCTGATGTTTGGATTAAGGCTAAATATAAGGAAGGCACTATGAACCTGGATCTGGGGGAAAGATCAGTGATTATCACAGGTTAGGAATAAATGGGAAGTTGGAAGTGGGTGTAACTTTAAAGAGATATGAAAGGAAGATTTTTGCAATGATGGAATGTATCTGTGTCTTGATTGCAATGGTGTTTACATAAGTGCACACATTACAGAATAACATAGAAATATACACATATACATCATACAGAGTCAGCTTCCTGGCTTTGATAATGTACTACAGCTTTTTGTAAGATATAACCATTGGAGTAACTGGATTAATGGTACATGAGATTATTGATCTGCTTTGCAATAAGTAGTTTTTAAAAAAAATTAATAAAATTAAATAATCTCTTAGTGAGTTAATGAGTTTTGAAGCTCATTTTATTGAAGGTGACTTATCTGACATTACAGTGAATATTATTTAATTTCATTTATAAATTTAAATATTAAAGAGTGAGAAGAAGAATATAAATTTGAGAGGGAAAAATGTCAAGGTAACAACAGTGTCATAATTTTGGCTCAGGTCATGATCTCATGGTTCATGAGTTCAAACCCCACATTGGGCTCCATGGTAACAGCATGGAGCCTGTTTGGGATTCCCTCTTTGGTCCTCTCTTGCACACACACACACACACACACACACACACCACTCTCTCTTTCTCTCAAAATAAATAAGCTTTAAAAAATTATGGTATTTAGTAAAAAGTCAGTTGAAAGTGTTATCAATTTCAAGTGTATAAACCATAAAATGTAACCTTGAACAAAATCATAAGCAATGTAATGAAAATATTAAGAATATACTGAAAAAATTTTCTAAAAATATCAGACACATTATAAGGAGATATGTCTAAGAAATTAAAGTCTATGAGTATTTTTCAAGAAAAATTATTTATGCTATTTTTAATCAAAGAAAACCTAGAAATGTTTTGGCTTCATGTAGTCAGATGTATATAAGAAGAAATCTAGTTTTAGAAATAACTTTTGAGTAGAAATATTTTAGGTCTACCAAAGTAATGAAATAGAACTAAAAATCAATTTCAGTAATTATATAATTTAGTTTTAGTGAACTCTTATCCCACTCCATATTATTCCAGTTAGAACAATAAATTATATGATCACCATTGTTATAAGACTAGTTAGTGCTGAAAATTTGCAGAGAAATTATAAAAGAGGGTTAGGAGACCAAACTCATGTATTTCAGCATTATATGAGAGAAAATAAGAAATAAGAGCACTTTCATTTCTACAAAATTGCATATATGCATGTAATCAGACAGACAGATAGGTAATGACAAAAATAGGTAATATGATACAGGCATACTTTACTTCCCTATGGGAATTTAAACAAACTAATTTAAATCTAGGCTCTACCCATTAAGTCCAGTTAGTTTGCTCATTTATTCATTTAACCTATGCTATTTTATGACAGACCCAATTGTTGTACCTTGTTACTCTTGTATTTAGTGATCAAGTAAATACTCTTGTATTTGGTGATCAAGTAAATACTCTTGTATTTAGTGTATTTAATTGGATCAAGGAAGAAATTTTGTGAGTTTTTTTTTTGAAATTTCTATATGTAAAATGGAATTTCAATGTGTTAGAAATACAGCTTGTATAAAAATTAGATTTAAAGTGCTAAGTGATGATATAATAAATTGATGAGTTTTAGCTGACTGACCTGGCACAATCAAGAATTATTACATCATACCAAATGGGGCATACAGCTTATGCTCTGAGACTGCAGAATTATTTCTGATATTGCGCATTTTGTTCTTTCCTGTGTACACATATAGTTAATAGTACAAGGAATACTATTTACCCAAATTTATGTGCTGTCAATGAATTCTCAAATATTCCCTATACTGAATGAATGAAAGATTTCTAGTGCACCACAGTTGGTGCTGCCATAGTCTTTAGGAGGACAGTTCGTGAAAAATTTTCAAGTGTGAACTGGTAATGTAGATTTGTCACGAGATGAAGACAACAGAATATATATCTTTATATTCACTTTCTTTCTCATTCAGTATTAATAGAGATAACTTAAACTCTTACATTACTCCAGCAAGCTCACTGGAACTCTCTTAAACCTAGAACACATTTTCAAATGAAATTTTCTGATTTCTAATTAATTTTTATATTTAAGTCCTCATGAAGGTTTTATATGTTGTTATTTTTCCTTATTTACATGTCAGCATTTTCACTTTAACAAATTCAGTACATGTTAACATTCGATAAATCCTTTTTTCTTCAGAAAACAGCTCTTCCAAAACTATTACCCCAATACCTAGAAATTCACATTATAGTGGAAAAAGATTTGGTAAGTCAAACTTTTCCCTCCCCCCCATTCCCTCTTTCTCTCTTTTTCTCTTTCTTTCTTTGAACTTAATGAAAATATTTTATCTTAATTTTGAAGACATATGTAATTTTTAAATTATTGAAAAGTAGAGATATTTTATTTTAGGTGTTAGTTATGATGAAAAATCCAAACTAGCCTAGAGTGCCCTCCAGTATCTACCCTTTCCCTATCCTAAGTTTAGCCCAGTCTCTCCTTGACCTCACTTTCTAACAGCCTTGATTTTTCCTTACCTTCTCTAACATCTCTCGTTACATTTTTTTGAGCATATCAAATATTTAACATCTTACCAATTCACTTATTTTTTCTAACTTTATTGAGGAATAATTAATAGAATTGTGTATATTTAAAGCACAAAATGTGATAATTTGATATACATTGTGGATTCATTACCAAGATTAAGATAATCAACACATCCATTACTTCACATAGTTAACTCGCTTTTCTTTTCTTTGCGTGTGTGTGTGTGTGTGTGTGTGCCCAAGTGTGTGTGGTAATAACACTTAAGATATACTCTCAGCAACTTTCAAGTATACAATACCATATTATGAACTCTAGTGACCATGCCTGTGCATTAGATCTTCAGAATTTATCCTTTTTTATGACTGAAAGTGTGTTACTCTTTGACCTATATCTCTCCATTTTCTCCTTCCACCAGCCACAGCAGCTACCATTCTATTCTCTTTTCTTTTTTTAATTTTTTTTTATTTTTACATATAATTGATACAATACAGTTTTTGTCTTTTGCTGGCTTATTTCATTTAGTGTAATGCACTCCATGTTCATCAAGTTGTTGCAAATAGGATATTTCCTTCATTTTTTATGACTAATATTCCATTGCATGTGTGTATATACATATACATATACATATACATATACATATACATATACATGCCACACTTTTTTATTCATTAATCTGTTGATGGGCACTTAGGTAGCTTCCATATCTAGTCTGTTATGAATAGTGCTACATTAAACATGGGAGTACAGATATCTCTTTGATCTTGTTTCTTTAGTATATTTACCCTGAAATGGAATTGCTAGATATGTGGTAGTTTTATTTTTAACTGTTGAAGGAACCATCATACTGTTTTCCATAATGGCTGTACCAATTTGCATTCTCACCAACAGTGTAAAAGGGTTTACTTTTCTTCACATCTTTTCCAACATTTGAAATCTCTTGTCTTTTAGATAATAGACATTCTAACAAGTGTATGGTGATATCTCACTGAGGTTTTGATTTGCATTTATTTGCCTGATGATCAGTGATGTTGATCACCTTTTCATGATTAGTATATGTTACCTTTAAGAGATGTTGATTGAATATAGCAATTTGTTTTCCCATCAACAAAGTATGAAAGATCCAAGGTACCCCCCCAAATAAAGATTCAAGGGTTCCATATCTCCACAAACAATTGGTATTGATAGTCTTTAAATTTTAGCCATTCTGGTGTATGTAAAATGAGATCATATTGTGGTTTTTATTAGCATTTACCTGATGACTAATGAGTTTGAATACATTTGATATTGTTGTAGACTATTTGGATATTCTCTCTTTTTTAATTTTTTTAATGTTTATTTATTTTTGAGAGAGAGAGGGACAGAGCATGAGTGGGAGAGAAGCAGAGAGAGAGGGAAACACAATCTGAAGCAGGTTCCTGGCTCTGAGCTGTCATCACGGCGCCCAATGCAGGGCTCGAACTCGTGAACAGTGAGATCATGACCTGAGCCCAAGTCGGACGCTCAACTGACTGAGCCACCCAGGTGCCCCTGGATATTCTCTTTAAGAGAAAATATACAAGTGTTTCCCATTTTAATATTTTTATTAATGCTTTGTGGAGTTTTATATATTTTGAATATGAATCTTTTGTCAGATGGCTATATTGGGGATATCTTCTCCCAGTTTGAGGCTTGTTTTTTCTCTCTCTTAGTGGTGTCTTTTGATGGACATATTTCTTAATGATAAAGCATATAAGTCCAATATATGATTTTTATCATTATTTTATTTTTTCCATTTAAGAAATATTTTCTTACTCCGAGGACACAAATATTTTTACTTTTGTTTTGGAATTTATTTTTCTTTATATTTTCACATAGAGTTTTATGGTTTTCTCTAATTGATAAAAATGTGTGGTGTGAGGTAAGAGTTAAGGTTTATTTTTTTCATATCCATCAGACAGACATAACCAGCAACGAAATTGAATCAGTGATCAAAAATCTCCTAACATATAAAAATCCAGAGCCAAATGGTTTCCCAGGGGCATTCTACCAAACATTTAAAGAAGAGTTAATATCTATTCTTCTTAAACTGTTTTAAAAAAGTAGAAATGGGAGGAAAACTTCCAAATTCATCCTATGAGGCCAGCATTACCTTGACCCCAAAACCAACAAAGACTATACTAAAAAGAAGAATTATATACCAACATCCTTAATGAACATGGTGAAAAAATTCTCAACATACTAGAAAATGGAAACCAACATTACATTAAAATAATAATTAACTACAGTCAAGTGGGATTTATTTCTGGGGTGCAAGGGTGGTTCAGTATTCCAAAATCAATTGACATGATGTACCACATTAATAAAAGAAAGGGTAAGAACCATATGATCTTGTCAATAGATGAAAAAAAGTCATTTGACAAGGTATAGCATTCATTCTTGACAAAAACCCTCAACAAAGTAATGATAGATGGAACATATCTCAATATTAGAAAGACTATATACAAAACACCCACAGCTAATATAATCCTCAATGTGGAAAAGCTGAGACCCTTTCCCTTAGGAAAAAGTCAAGGATGTCCACTCTCATTACTATGTTAAATAGTAATGAATATCTTAGCTTCAGAAATCAGAAAACAGAAAGAAATAAAAAGCATACAAATCAGCAAGGAAGAAGTCAAACTTTCACCATTTTCAGATGATGTGACACTCTATGTAGAAAACCCACAAGACTCCACCAAAAAATTGCTAGAACTGATACACTATTTCAGTAAAGTCACAGGATACAAAATCAATGTACAAAAATCTATTGCATCCACACCAATAATGAAGCAGCAGAAAGAGAAATCAAGGAATTGATCCCATTTACAACTGCACCAAAAGCAATAAAATACCTAGGAATAAATCTAACCAAAGATGTAAATGATTTGTACTCTGAAAACTATCAGACACTTATGACAAAAATGGGAAAAGGACACAAAGAAATGGAAAAAAATTCCATGCTCATGGATTGGAAGAACAAATATTGTTAAAATGTTAATACTACTTAAAGCAATCTGCACATTTAATGCAATTCCTATCAAAATACCACAAGTGTTTTTCACAGAGCTAGAACAAATAATCCTAAAATTTGTATGGAACCACAAAAGACCATGAAGAGCCAAAGTAATCTTGAAAAAGAAAAAGCAAAGCTGGAGGCATCATAATTCTGGACTTTGAGCTATATTACAAAACTGTAGTGATGCAGACAATATGGTACTGGCACAAAAACAGGCAGTTAGGTCAATGGAATGTAATAGAAGCCCCAGAAATGGATCCATAACTGTATGGTCAACGGACACTTGAAAAAGCAGGAAAGACTATCCTGTGGACAAAAGAGTCTCTTCAACAAGTGGTGTTGGAAAAATTGGACAGCAACATGCAAAAGAATGAAACGGGACTGCTTTCTTACACCATACACAAAAATAAATTCCAAATGGATGGCAAACCTAAATGTGAGACAGGAAACTATCAAAATCTTAGAGGAGCATACAGAGAGCAACCCCTTTGACATTGGCCATAGCAACTTCTTACTAGATATGTCTCTAGAGGCAAGAGAAACAAAGAACATGAACTACTGGGACTTCAGCAAGATAAAAAGCTTCTGCACAGTGGAAGAAACAATCAACAAAAGTCAATCTATGGGATTGGAGAAGATACTTGCAAATAACATATCTGATAAAGGGTTAGTATCCAAAATATATAAATAACATCAATCTGAACACCTCAAAGTCAAATAATCCAGTGAAGAAATGAGCAGAAGACATGAATAGAAACTTTTCCAAAGAAGACATCCAGATGGCTAACAGACACATGAAAAGATGCTCAATATCACTCATCATCAGGGAAATACAAAGCAAAACCACAATGAGATACCACCTCATGGAATAGCTAAATATATTCCGTGATTACTTACGTTTATTCCCTAACATTATTTTCTTATCTTCTGTCTGTTATTTCCTCCTTTTCAGTTTCTTTGCTTTGGATAAGATAATTGGTTTTATGCATTTTTTTAATTTTCTAATGTATTTATGCTTAACAGTTTATCTCTAGTCAAAGAGTTACTATTTAATACAAGGGTTTTTGTTTGTTACTAGCAACACAAATTTTGATAGTCTGACTTCTTTGAACATTTCAGTTTTTCTAAATTATGTCTAAGTCATTTGTGTGTGTGTGTGTGTGTGACCCCTGGGAATTTAAATTGTATTGGTTCAATTCAAAATATTTGGGGATTTTCAAGTTCTATTTTAGTTGCTCATATCAGTTTTATTCCATAGTGGTAAAAGAGCATGATCTGAATGATGTGAAACCTTGGAAATGTGTTGTGACTTCTTTTATGGCCCAGTATATGGTCGGTTTTATAAATGGTCCACATGCATTTTAAAAAGATTTATTACATTCTACCTTTTTTTTTTTTTTAACTTTTATTTATTATTGAGAGACAGAGAGAGTCAGAGCATGAGCATGGGAGGGGCAGAGAGAGAGGGAGACACAGAATCTGAAGCAGGCTCCAGGCTCTGAGCTGTCAGCACAGAGCTAGACGCGGAGCTCTAACCCACAAACTGTGAGGTCATGACCTGAGCTGACTGAGAGATCATGACCTGAGCTGAAGTCAGATGCTTAACCGACTGAGCCACCCAGGCGCCCCTATTCTGCCCTTTTTGAATGGAGTTATGTCTGTATATTAATGAGTCAAACATTTTTTCAACGTTTTTTTTGTTTTTTTTTTTTTTTAATTTATTTTTGGGACAGAGAGAGACAGAGCATGAACGGGGGAGGGGCAGAGAGAGAGGGGGAGACACAGAATCAGAAACAGGCTCCAGGCTCCGAGCCATCAGCCCAGAGCCTGACGCGGGGCTCGAACTCCCGGACCGCGAGATCGTGACCTGGCTGAAGTCGGACGCTCAACCGACTGCGCCACCCAGGCGCCTCAATGAGTCAAACATTTTAACTGTATTGCTCAGACCTTCTAAGTTTACTAAGTTTTTGCCCTCTTTTCCTATCAGTTACTGAGAGAGTTGGGTTAATATCTTGAACTATTGCGGGTTTTTTAAATTCTTGTTTTAATTGTGTCCATTTTGTTTTCCATATTTTGATGATGTGTATTATTTCCTACTAATTAAGCATTGGTATGCCTTCCTTATATATTGAGAATTTTTACCTTGTGAAATAAACCTTTGGGGCTAGCTCTATCTTCCAAAGTGTCATGACATTTAGTATATGAAATTATACCTCTACTCTGATGATCTTGAGTATTCTCATATTGTCATAAATAAGGATTTTTTTATTTGTGTGTTGTATAGGAATACATTTCATATGTATAATACTTCTCTAATGCTATGTTTTTTCTATTATAAGGAAATTTTATTCACTAGAATATGTTTAACTTCTAATTCATGAAATGGAAATATATAATTAATTTTACATTATTTCTATATTAACACTTATAACAAGCACATCCATTTCAATAACTACCAAAATTTTGAGTAAACAAGTTATGCAGAGTTCTAAGATATGGTAGGAGTCCATTTTTTCAATTTTTACAATTAACAACTTTTGCAGAGGTACTAAGCATTTTCCAAAACATGACTGCAAAGAACACATTAATTAAGTTCTCAAATAAATACAAGTTTATGTCCTCTCAAGAATTTACCATTTCACAGGACAGTTTGTTTCTTTTCTCCTTTCCTTTACATAATTTCATTGTATTCATTATCAAAGTTTTTGAATCCTTTATTCCACATAATGTTTAATTTTTATAATTGTCATTTTTGTTTTTTTGTTCTATAGATATATTTGAGCCCTTTTATTTTGTTTATTGATTTGATATTTTTAACCAACCATGTGATGGGAGATTTTGTGTTTCCCTCTGTGTCTAGCTGAAGAAATCCCATTAAACTAAGGAGGAATCTCTGAAGTTATTTTGAAACCTCTTGATGATTTCAATTGTTTCTGCTTGAGAGTTTCTTTAAAATATTAACAAGTGAGAATCTATCTTAAAAGCCTATGATTTTTTATTGTTGCTTCTTTTATGATATCATCATTATAGTAGTATGTGTTATATTGTTTGACAAATCCTATGATTTACCTGCCTGTTATGAGCAAGATATATTCACCATCAAAAGATAAATTATTATCACTCACATTTTAAAAGAATAACTTAAAAATTGTTTTTCAGTATGATTATATGGGATCAGAAATGATGGCTGTAACACAGAAAATTATCCAGATTACTGGCCTTGTCAACACTGTAAGTTTTAAGTTTTTTTACATTTATAGTTTTATGAAAAATCATTGAAACCGGTTTCTATTTTACCATGACAAATCAATGACTTAAAAATCTTCGGGGTGCCTGGGTGGCGCAGTCGTTTAAGCGTCCGACTTCAGCCAGGTCACGATCTCACGGTCCGTGAGTTCGAGCCCCGCATCAGGCTCTGGGCTGATGGCTCAGAGCCTGGAGCCTGTTTCCGATTCTGTGCCTCCCTCTCTCTCTGCCCCTCCCCCGTTCATGCTCTGTCTCTCTCTGTCCCAAAAATAAATAAAACGTTGAAAAAAAAAATTAAAAAAATAAAAATAAAAATAAAATAAAAATCTTCAATAATCTAAATAATAAACTGAATATATTCCTTATGTTATATCGTTTTGATTTAATAATTGTTATTTTAACAAGTATGCCATAAATCTTATTTTAGATGTTTACTCAGTTCAAATTGACTGTAATGCTGTCCTCCTTGGAATTGTGGTCACATAAAAACAAAATTTCTACCAACGGGGATGCTGATGATTTATTACAAAGATTTTTTGTATGGAAACGGGACTATCTTATCCTACGGCCCCATGACATAGCATTCTTACTTATGTAAGCACAATGTTCTACATTAAAAAAGAGATATGCATAAATAATATCATTAATTTGATAATTAATGCATTTACTGTGTTCTTCAACTTTCTGTAGACCTCTGAAAATGTTAAACATTTTCATATATAGCTATTGCCATAGATGTTATAGTATAGTTGAAAATATGATAAAAATAAAAACAACATAAGTAACATATATCACATATATCACAATATATTTTGGAATATAATTTATATAAAGACTTGACTTTCATAACTACAGAATACATTACTTATGTTATGTACATATGTTATATACTACATACTTTACTACTATATATGTTTACTAAAGAGTACATGTAAACCTTAGCTTATTAATAATGTTAAAATTGTCACTATTCAGTTAATATTATCTATAATATGTTAATACATTTCATGTCTACTGCTTGACTAAAAAGAATTTTTTTGATAATATTTAATTTAAGAAAATGCTTACATTTAGGATAGGCAAAACTTCTTATTCCACAGATTAAAAATCCTTTTTGTTTGGGGTGCCTGGGTGGCTCAGTTGGTTAGACCTCTGACTTTGATTTTGACTCAGGCCGTGATCCAGACCCATGTCAGGCTTTGCATGACAGCATGGGGCTTACTTGGGATTCTCTCTCTCCCCCTTTCTGCTTCTCCTCCATGCGTGCACATGCTCTCTTTCTCTGAAAATAAATAAACTTAAAAAAAATAAAAATATAAAAAAACTTTTTTGACTTTTAGTGATCAAAAGAATGCATGCAGAATAAGGGAAACTGAGGAGAATTCATGATAGTGAAATTATTTCAAGTCTAAGAGGTGATGAGAGAAAATTGCTACTAAAGTGAATCATAATTTTCAATGAGCATTTTGTATAATATTTTAGATATTATCCAGGTCAAAAATTCATATATTTGAAAACCATTGTAAATTTTATGGAATATTTAGCTTAATAAATAAAGTAATAAATTGCTCTGAATAACTATGGTAATAAAAAGTTTATACTATAATGATGTAGTTACAGGAAACATCCTACATATTTGGGAGCAACATTTTCTGGCACGATATGCAATAAAAGCCATAATGCAGATATTGCTATGGTATGTAATTTTTATCATTCTTTACTATTTTTTTCTAATCTGTTTATTGCATTTTATATTATTTAATATAGCTAAATAGTGTATAATAAAAGTAGTGTATAATAAGGCATTTTTCTCTCTATGTGTATTTATTATTTTGTTGGGACAAAATTATTTTAATCTTAGAACATAATATGAACATACATTAATATACTCATTTACCGAATAGGAATAATGACTATTATGACAGTTATATCAGAATTTCTAAGGATGTAAAACAGTAAGCAAAGTTAAATCCTCCTGTATGTCTACTTTAAATTCAAGAAATAGCAAAAATCATGAATTTGTCCTTGCCATTTTACGTGTTATTATGCTATTGTTACAAAAGTATGGGTCCATTTACTACATGTTGTTCTGCATTGTTCTTATTTTATGAATCATTTCAGAACTATTTTGAACAGCTTTTTAAAAGACATATACATGTTGATTCATATAGCTCCACTTTTCTTTTTAAATTTGTGTCTTATTAAGTAATACACATTCACGTGTTACAAATACAAATGATTTTTGGGGCACCTGGGTGGCTCAGTCAGTTGGGCGATCGACTTCAGCTCAGGTCATGATCTCACCGTACCCAAGTTCAAGCCACGCATCAGGCTCTGTGCTGACAGCTCAGAGCCTGGAGCCTGCTTCAGATTCTGGGTCTCCCTTTCTCTCTGCCCTTCCTCCCGCTTGTGCTCTCTTTCTCTCAAAAATAAATAAACAATAAAAGTTTTTTTTTTTAATTTAAAAAAACAAGTGATTTTATAGGACTAATACTGAAAAAACGAAATCAGTCCCTTACATAAACTACGCCTGCATTTTTTAAAAAAATTTTTCCTCCTGACTTATACTTTTATATTCATCTCCTTGTAAATAAAAGTTTTATTGGAGTATATTACATATAAAGAACATTGCAAAAATCATAAATATCTAGCACGATTAATATTGACCAGGTTAATACATAGCCATAAGTATCATGGAGATCAAGAAATAGTGTATTTCACCACTTCATAAGACCCCTATGACTCATATACCTCCTTCCACTTACTATCCATATCAAAGAAAACCACTTTTTGACACTTATCACCATTGGTTAAGTTGGCCTCTTTTTGAGCTTTATGTAAATGAAATAATACACAGTATATTCTTGTATCTGCCAATTATTTGTTCAAAATTATGTCTGTGGAATTTACCCATGCTTATATGTGTAAAAATAATTTATTCATTTTTACTCCATATTTTTAAATAAAAGGCCCTTGAAATTTCTTGAGTCTTCAAATTTAGACATCCATTGACTTACTGTCAGTGAAGTCAGAATTTAGGATCCTAATAGCTCATAATACTGACTTGCCACCTCTTCCACTCTTCCTCTATAATAATATAGCTTATTAGAATTTTGTTTTATTCTCAGATGAGCCAGATAATGAAATAAAATTAAATTGCCTTCATTGCATAGCTTTTGTTTCTTCCCAAATTTGTAACTGCATAATATTGCCTTTGCCCAAATTCTTTAATAAAATTAAAAATTGCCTCTACTTTTTGTACATGTTTCAAAAAGTCCTCTTTGGAGCTCTGGGGATGTTTCTTTTTTTCCCCCAATCTCTATTAAGCTTCTTGCATAGGGGTTGTTTACAAATTTTCTACCATTTCTCCTTTGGAACATGTGTATTCTATTTTCATGACTTGCTTACTCATTTTAGTAGAATATATGCTCTTATAATTTACTAAAAAATAGATGTGTAGCAAATTGTTTGAGAGTGACATGATTGAAAATACATTTAATTATTTCAAAGATTGGTTAATTTTACTTTCATATATATATATGTATATATATATATATATGTTTCTTTATTTTGAGAAAGAGAGAATGAGTGGGGGAGGGGCAGAGAGAGAGGGAGAGAGAGAACCCCAAGCAGTTTCCATATTCAGCATGGAGCCTGTTGTGGGGCTTGAGCCTATGACCCTGAGATCATGACTTGAACCAAAATCAGTCTGATGCTTACCTGACTGAGCCACCCAGACACCCTATGGTTAATTTTCCTTTTAAAATAATTGTACCTTGGAATTTTAAAGGATTTTTTTCCTTGTCTTTTACCATTTCTTTAGAAATTGAATGCTATTTTTATTCTCATTCATTTGTGTGTCTTGCTTATTTTCTGTATGGAAACATTTAAGACTTTTTAAAATCCTTGTGTGTTGTCTTTCATCATCCAATATGCTGGTTATATTAAAGTCCTTTCAATCTGGATACTAATTTACTTCTGATTTGAGAAATTTTACTATATTTTATTTGATCATTTTTTCCCCTTTTCTCTATGGAACTTTGTTAATTATATATTAGAGCATTTTGATTCATTATATAATTTATTTTATCTTATTTAAGTTTGTTCTTTTACTTCTAATTCCCTAATATTTTTTGATATTTATACTTTGGATCAGTCACTCATCTAAGTGTTCTCAGATTCATTTCATGATAATCCTCTGCTCTGATCTATCTCATAGGGAACTACATATATATATTCCCTGGGCTTCTTTGCCTTCATGTTTTTGGGTATATTCAGCAAGTGTGGATGATTAGATGGAGACAGGGAAATGTCTTAGTATGTCTACATACGGACCTTGCTTGGAGAAATGTCTCAGAACTATTGCTTTCTGTTCTGAAACTCCTCGTCCTTCTGTCATGTGTCTCCTATTGAGTAGCACTTGTTTATGGATTCTAAGAATGGATCTTCATTTATACATTCTGTTCTGGTGTTGGTAGCAACATTTTGCTTTTCTAATCTCAGAATTGCCTCATCATCTTCTGTTGGTTTATCAATAATTTATCTGTTAACCAGCTGCTTTTTTTCCCCAGTCGCTTTTATAAAATTCTTTCTTCTTGGATCCTATCGTGGCTTTAAAATCGTCTCCTTTTTTTGGTAACCACTAGGCAAGTATAACTGAGAATCATTTACCCAATTAATTGTTCATGTTGCAGAATTACAGACAAGTGGGGGTGGGTACCTGGGTGGCTCAGTCAGGTAAGCATCTTCAGTAAGCTGAGCCGACTTCAGCTCAGGTCATGATCTCACGGTTTGTAAGTTCAAGCCCTGCATCAGGCTCTGTGCTGACAGCTCGGAGCTTGGAGCCTGCTTTGGATTCTGTGTGTCCTCTCTCTCTGCCCCTCCCCTGCTTGCACTCTGTCTGTCTGTCTGTCTCTCTGTGTGTCTCTCAAAAACAAATAAGCATTAGAAAATAATTAGAATAAAGACAAGCGGGGACCAAATCTGTTATTTTATAATTAGCACATTAATTGGAAGGAGACCTTAGACTTGGGATTGTAACAATGGATGAACCCAAGATGAACCTGATCATTTTATTTAAAAAAAATTTCTTTAATATATTTTTAAAGTTTATTTATTCTGAGAGAGTGAGAGAGCAGAGGCACACAAAAGAGGCAGAGAGAGGGGGGAAAAAGAACGTCCAGCAGGCTCC
Organism: Herpailurus yagouaroundi; assembly: GCF_014898765.1. Lineage (NCBI taxonomy): Eukaryota > Metazoa > Chordata > Mammalia > Carnivora > Felidae > Herpailurus > Herpailurus yagouaroundi. The sequence continues at coordinate 4,611,451 of NW_024412376.1, forward strand.
GCATTGTCAGCACAGAGCCCCACGAAGGGCTTGATCCCACAAACCTGACCTGAGCCAAACTCAAGAGCTGGATGCTTAACCAACTGAGCCACCCAGATACCCTGAACCTCAGAATTCCTCAGAACAGGAACCCCGATCAAAATTTAAAATGACAAATTCTTCTAAGAGTGTTTTGGTCAACTGAAGTAGCTGGTCCACATCTGTGGTGAGGTGAAACTTCTTACTTCTCTGTGTAAAGATCCTGTCATAATTTCATTTGAATTGGATGCCTTATAATGACACCTGTTCACTCTAAGCTCTATCTTAAGGATTAGCATATTTTATATATAAAGGAACAGGTACTAAATGTTTCAGACTTTGTAGACGATGTAATCTACATTACAGCTCATTAACTCTGCCACTGTAATGCAAAAGCCAATATAGAAAGTGTATAAATTTATGAGCATGGTGGTGTTCCAATAATACTTTATTTATGAATACTGAAATTTAATCTCATATAATTTTAATTTGTCACAAAATATTATTTTTTTATTTTTTTAATTATTTAAAAATATAAAACCATTATCTATTAAAAAAAATTTGTTTATTCATTTTTTAGAGACAGAGACAGAGTGTGAGCAGGGGAGGGGCAGAGAGAGAGGGAGACACAGAATCCAAAGCAGGCTCCAGGCTTTGAGCTGTCAGCAGAGCCTGACATGGGGCTCAAACCCACGAACCGTGAGATCATGACTTAAGTTCAAGTCAGACGTTTAACCAACTGAACCACCCAGGCTCCCCTAAAACCATTCTTATTTGAAGGCTGTACTGGTCATAGGCTAGATTGGGTTTGTGAACCATAGTTTACCCTGCCTTATTTTAATCTCATCAGCCTTTAACCTCATAGGTTAATAAAAGTTGTAAAGGCTTTCCAGAAGATGATAGCTCATAAAGCAAGACAACATATAAGATCTTGCTAATTTATGTTGACATTTTCCTGGGCAACAAGTGAGAGGTAGATACTAAGGGTTCTAGTAAACAAAAATAGAATAATGTTTATTTCATAATAAATAAATAAATAAATAAATCTAGGTAAAAATATCTGAGTTTTTGAATTTAGTGCGACAGCTCAAACATTTGAGAATGGCTTTAATAGTTTTATCAATTGACTGAAACGTGAGCAAAGATGGTCTATTTGTAAGGAAATTGGCAACGTTGAAAGGAAAGGAATTCATGTTGTTTTACACATGGTGATATTTGAATACATTTATCTAGTTAATCAAACTAACCCATGTCTTAGCTATGCTTTTTGTGTTCACTATCTTCTGTAAGCTAGGAAACCCAGTTATATGAGTTGTTTGATAGGCTTTGGAATTCTCTACATAGATAGATGTTTAGGTAGATTACATAGATGATAGATAGATGATAGGTAGATAGATAGATAGATAGATAGACAGATATATACATAGGTCATCTGAGAATAGAGACAATTTTGTTTATTCCATTCTAATCTGCATGCCTTTTATTTTTTCTCAATTTATTCCATCAATTAGAATCCCCAGTACAATATTGAATAGAAGTTGTGAGAGTCTAAACCCTTGCCTTGTTTGTAATCTTACAGGGAATGCATTCAGTCTTTCATGATTTTATAGGATGTGAGCTATAGGATTTATAGAGAGACTCTTTATAAGGAAGCTCCCTTTGATTCCTACTAAGCAGATATTTTTTTGTGTTTCTTTGTTTCACCAAACATGAATATTGGATTTTGTCAAATGTCTTTCTCTGTATTTACTGAAAACTCATACATTTTTAAATTCTTTAGTTTGTTGATATGGTGACTATATTATTGATGAATTTTCAATTGGTGAACTAGCTTTGTGTTCCCAGAATAAATCCCACTTGGTCTTGATGTATTGTTTTTTTCATATATTGTTGGATTCAAGTTGGTGAAATTTTGTTAAGAAATTTAGCATTTAGGGGCACCTGGGTGGCTCAGTCAGTTAAGTGTCTGACTTCGGCTCAGGTCATGATCTCACAGTCTGTGAGTTTGAGCCCCGCATTGGGCTTTGCTGACAGTTTAGAGCCTGGAGCCTGCTTCGGATTCTGTGTCTCCCTCTCTCTCTGCCCCTTCCCTGCTCATGCTCTGTCTCTCTCTGTCTCAAAAATAAATTTAAAAAAACATTAAAAATATATATATAAAGAAAAAAGAAATGTTGCATTTATGGTGATTGGGTATATCAAACTGTAGTTATCTTTTCTGGTAATGGCTATTTATGGATTTTCTATCAAGGTAATGATGAGTTCATAAAATTAGCTATGTTTTCTCTATTTCTGGTTTTTTTTGGAGAGTTTGTGTAGTGAAAAATAAATCAAATAGAGAATAGAAAAATAATGGGAAAAATGACAAAGCTAGGATTTGGGATTTGTGACAAGAAAAATAAAATTGATAAGCTCTTACCTAAAATAATTAAGAAAAAAGTAGAGGGAAGATTTAAATAAATGAAGTCAGAAATGAAAGTGGAGACATTACAATGGATAAATTAGAGAGGTAAAAAAGGACTATTGAGAATAATTATATGTTAAGAAATTAGATAACCTGGAAAAAATGGATACATTCTTGGAAAAATACAACCTACCAAAATAATCAAGAAAAATAGAAAGCTTGATCAAAGCAATACCAAATAGAGATTCAATTAGTAATCAAAGCCTCCCAACCAAAAAAAAAAAAAAAAAAAAAAAAAAGGAACAGATGGTTTTACTGGAGATTTCTACCAAAAATTCAAAGAATAATTAACACCAATCCTTCTGAAACTCTTCAAAATAATTGAAGGGAGAACACTTCCAAATATATTTTAACAAACCAGCATCAGCCTCATATAAAAGCCAGAAAAATAGATACCACAAGAAAACAAAACCACAGGCCAATATCCCTGATGCACATAAATGCAAAAGCTTAAAATATTAGCAAAAAAATTTCAATATAATTTATTGCATTAAAAGGATTATACATTATGACAAAGTGGAATTTACCCCTGAGACGAAACATATGTTGAACATGGAAAGCAATCACAACACAGAGTACTAAGCAGTATATGATCATGGCCAAACATGGAAAGCAGTCAATATGATACAATACATGAACAAAATGAAAGAGGAAAAAACACACAATCATCTTAGTGGAAACAGAAAAACATTTGAGAAAGTTCAACATCCATTCATGATAAAAACTCTCAACAAACCAGTTTTAAAAGGAAATTGCTTCAACAGAATGAAGATCATATGGCAATAGCCTAGAGCTCATCATAATCAACCAGGGAAAACTGAAAGCTTTCCATCTCAGATCCGGTACAAGGCAAGAATACCCACTCTCACAACTTCTATTTAACATAATACTGGAAGTCCTAGCCAGAGCAATTACACAAAAGAAGAAGGAGAAGGAGAAGAAAAAGAAGATAGAGAGGAAAAAGACAGAGAGGAAGGGAGGAAGGGAAGAAAGGTGGAAAGAAGGAAGGAAGGAGAAAGAAAAATCAAAACTGAAAAAAAAGATGTAAAGTTATCTCTTGTTTGAAGATGACGTGATCATATATGTAGAAACCCCTAAACAGCAACAAAGGACTCAGAAATAATAAATTCAGTAAAGTTGCAGAGACAAAATAAACATTACAAAAATTAGTCATGTTTTTATACACAATGAACTATCTGAAAAAGGAAATCAATAAAACATTTCCATTCACAATAGTAACAAAAAGAATAAAATACTTAGGAATAAACGTAACCAAATTGGTCAAAGATTTGCACAATGAAAATTACAAAACATTGATGAGAGGAATGAGATGATACAGATAAGTGGAAAGACATCCCATCTTCACTAATTGGAAGAATTAATATTTTTAAATGTCTATATTACACGCAAGTGATCTACAGTTTCAGTGCATTCCCTATCAAAACTTCAATGTCATTATTTACAGAAATAGAAAGAAAACCCTAAATATTATATGGAACCACAAGAAATCCTGGACAAAGAAATCTCAAGCAAGAAGAACTTATCTGGAGACATGACACTCTCTGACTTTAAAATATACTATAAATATACAGTAATCAAAATAGTATGATACTGGTACAAAACAAACATCTAGACAAATAGAACAGAATGGAGACCCCAGAAATAAATTCATGCTGTAGACTGGGGCAAGAGTAGGGGAAGTAAATATGCCATGATGCTTTCCTATCATTTTCGAGTTGACTTAAAATTTTTAATACAATTAAAAAATATGTAAGAAAATACCCCCATAGTCTGGTAGCATTTTAAAATACTAGCTATAAATTTTCAAGTTGCCTTTTTCATTGATTCTGAATTCACTTGGTTGCTTGTAAGACTTTGACTATTTTTTAGAGTTCTGAAAAAATTGATTCTGACAAATTTTCCTCAAATTATTAGTGTTTTCGCGGAGGGATGGGTTCTTGGGACTATCTCCTTGGCCATTTCACTGGCATCCTCTGCTTTTTAAATTTTGTTTGGTTGCTTGTTTTCAATTATACACTGTCAGTTGCTGCATATTAATATGTATGTTTGTTGGGGTGCCTGGGTGATTCAGTCGGCTGAGCGTCTGACTTCGGCTCAGGTCTTGATCTCATGGTTCGTGAGTTTGAGCCCCATGTCAGGCTCTGTGCTGACAGCTCAGAGCCTGAAGCCTGCTTTGGATTCTTTGTCTCCCTCTCTTTTTGCCCCTCCCCTATTCACTCTCTTTCTCTCCCTCTCTCTCAAAAATACATAAACATAAAAAAAGAAATAAATAGTGTGTTTGTCTATGTGTGTATTATTGTCCCTTTTCTCAGACAGAATTGAAGTACTTGCATAGAATTTGCTTCTTTCACGCTGTGATTTTAAATGTTCTCAAGTAGAAACAGGACTCATTTCATCTAGAGTAAAGCTTGCCAAACAACTGAGGCAGTAGACTTCTGATTCTATGTACTCTGTCCAAAATCTCATAAATTATGAATGTTTTTATTCTGACTGGTGTGATCATGAATCATTCCCAGTTCTGTGTGATTTTTCAAGGATTTTTTTTTCTGCTCTCTGATTCAGGTTCTTTTTTCCCCCTAGTCTTTAGGAATTGACTTAACTTTTCACGGAGAGTTAAATTATGTTACTTTATTTCATAGGTAGAAACCTTGCTTTAAGATACATAAAAATCTGCAAGATAATATTATTCATTTTCCCTTGAATAGTTAATAATTGTTATAGCACTCTTAACAAAACTAAGCCACCTAAAATCTCTTGTATTTACCCATATATTTATCATTTCCAATACTTTAATTATCTGAGGATTTAAGTTTTCATCTAGAATCATTTAGTTTCAACCTCAATCTCTTTCTCCAGCGATTTTTGTAGTTCATGTCCACTTGCAATGAATTCTTTAGTTTTTTATGTAAAAATATCTTTATTAATCTAATTTTGGTGTTATTTTTGCTAGATTTATAGTTTGGGGATGATAATCTTTTTCCTTCTGTACTTAAAATGTATTTCACACTCTTCCCTCCTTGTTATTTATGAAAATTCAACCAATAATGGAATTGTTTGTTTTTGTGTAATCTGTCATTTATTTTTTGCTGCTTTCATGTTCTTAAGTGTTGATTTTCAAGCCTTGGTTAATTTGTGTAGGAATTTATTTCTTCATTAATTTATTTCTTCATTCTTCCTGGTTATAGCATAATACTTAAAAGTTTAAATGGAATAGTTCTTTTGATGTTCTAGCAAATTATGCTTTCACTAAAATCTAGGTATGAAAATTAATTGCTACTAATAATTTGTTACTAATCAAAAACTGGCATTGCTTTCACCTGAAAGTTTTCTTAAATTCCCCTCAGATACTGAGACACTTCATAGTGGTTGACAGTTGGATTTACTTCTTCTGATAGTGTTCAATAATTTCACTGCTTGATCTTACAATGCTATGATTTCTGTGTGTTATTTGTTATTTAGGCTTATTCTCTTGCAAAAAAATAAGACTCATGAGAATTTCAGTAGAACAGTCTTTATGTACCCTTTATTCAGATTTCCCCAAAGAAAACTTGTTCAATAACCATAGTACATTACCCAAATCATGAGACTGTTTCACTCGTTTTCTAAAATTATTATAGGTTTACCATTTACACTTAGAAATAAGACCTATTTTTATTAATAATATGTGCTGAGTGAGATATAAGTTATTAAGTTTTTAGGAATTTTTTTGACTAAGGGTTTCCAAATGTTCTAACATAATTTATTGAAGAGATACTCTCTTGCTTGAAATTTTGCACCATTCTCAAAATTCACTTGAGCATACTTATCTGGGTCTATCTCTGGACTTTATTTGTTTCATCAATCTATTTGTCTGTCTTCTTTCAATATTGCATTGTTTTGATTACTCTAAATATGTGGTAAGGCTTAAAATTTCAGAAATTGATTCTTACTTTTTAAAATTATTTTCACTATTCTAATTTCAGTGCCTTTCCACTGAAATTTCAAAACCGTTTTTAAAAACATAGTGCTGTTTTGTTAGGTAATGCATTAAACCTATAGTTCAATTTGGGGAGAATTGAAATCTTCACTTTGTTTTATTTTTTAAAGCCATGAATATGCGGTGTTTCTCACTTTCTTTAGGATTTCTTTGATTTGTTTCTTCAAAATATTCTAAGTTTTAGCATATAGTTCCGTACATGTTTTGTTTCATTTTTACCATTTGTTGGGCTGGTTTATATCCTCCCCAAATTGATAGGTTGAAATCCCACCCCCAGTACCTCATAATGTGACTGTATTTGAAGAGAAGGCCTTTAAAGGAGTAATTAATGAAAATCAGGTCAATATGATTGGTGCTCTTATAGGAAGAGATTGAGGCAAGATATGCACTGAGAACAGACCATATGAAGACATAAGGAGAAAGGACTTAGAAACCAGCCCTGCCAGCATCTTGATCTGGGATGTTCAGCCTTTAAAATTATGAGAAAAAAATATTGATGTTTAAACCACCTAGTAGTGGTACTTCGTTATGGAATCCCCAGCAAACTGATACATATACATAAATGTTTTAACTTTTTAAAGAAAAAATTGTAAATAGAATTGTGTTTTCAATTTCAGTTTTCAATTGTTCTAGTGTATTTCTAATATATAGAAATACACTTGATTTATTTGTTGAACTTATATCCTGCCTCCTTTCTACTTATATTTCAGTTCTATGGGTTTTTTATTTTTATTTTTATTTTTTTAATTTTTTTTTCAACGTTTATTTATTTTTGGGACAGAGAGAGACAGAGCATGAACGGGCGAGGGGCAGAGAGAGAGGGAGACACAGAATCGGAAACAGGCTTCAGGCTCTGAGCCATCAGCCCAGAGCCCGACGCGGGGCTCGAACTCACGAACCGTGAGATCGTGACCTGGTTGAAGTCGGACGCTTAACCGACTGCGCCACCCAGGCGCCCCTAGGGTTTTTTATTTTTAATAAAATAAATAATAAACTTCCCTTCTGGCAACTATGAGTTTGTTCTCTATATTTAGGACTTCTATTTGTCTCTTTTTTTTTCTTTGCTTATTCATTTGTTTTGTTGTGTTTTATTTTAATCCCATATATGGGAGAAATCATATGATATTTGTCTCTGCCTGACTCACTTTATATAGCATTATAGCCTTTAGGTCCACCCATGTTGTTGCAAATGGCAAGATTCATTCTTTTATATGCTGACTAATATCCCATTGTACATACACATATCACATACTCCTTATCTGTTCATCTATCAGTGAACACGTGGGTTGCTCCAGTAGTTACACCACTTGTTAATTTTTGCTTTTGTTGCCAGTGCTTTTGGTGTGAAACCCAAAACTTGTTGCGAAGACCAATTTGAAGGAGATTTTTGCTTATGTTTTCTTCTAAACCTTTTACAGTTTTAGGTCTTATGTGTAAATCTTTAATCCATGTCATGTTAATTTCTGTGAATGGTGTAAGATAAGGGTACAATTTCCTTCTTTTGTACATCATAGCTCCTTTTAATCAACAAGCTCTACAGTGATGTCCTCTTTTTTTATTTCTGTTAAGAATTTTTTGTATAATTGTCTTCTCTTCCTGCACAATATAGCTACTGGGTTATTTTATTTTACCGTATGACTTTATTTTTTATAATTTTTTTAATGTCTATTTATTTTTGAAAGAGAGCAAGAGACAGAGAGCAAGTGGGGGAGGGTCAGAGAGAGACACACACACAAAATCCAAAGCAGGCTCCAGGCTCCAAGCTGTCAGCACAGAGCCCAACACGGGGCTCGAAATCACAAACCCTGAGATCATGACCTGAGGTAAAGCTGGATGCTTAACTGACTGAGATACCCAGGAGCCCCTTGTTGTGTGACTTTATAGAGGGGATTCATTCTCAACTGTGGAATTATGGAAGTACAAGAGCATGTTTTCTTTTTCTGAGCTGGCATTAAAAGGCCAGCTTATGGTTGTTAACAACCTGTCTTAAAATCTGATGATCAGCTTGATATCACCTTTCATGTTTTGCTGTGGCTTTATCTGTCTTTCAAATTCTGTTACTGGAATTTTTTCCTTTCTTTTATACTTCAGTCTTATAGTGTAAAAAGAAAAGGTACCTATTAACTATTAGCTATTAACTGATTTTTCCATGTTTTCATTCACACACTTGCACATACATATGTACAATCTTTTTTTTTTCTTTTAGGCATGAATTACTTAAATCTTATTCACCATAAATTTCAACTGATGTAGAAAAATAAGAAAAACTTTAAGAATTTTGCTTGTGATGACTAAAGGGATGAGAAAAGTTTCACAATTTACTTATCAAAAGTTAAGTCATGTGAAATACGACTCTGTACTGCCAGCAACCTTTTTAAAATAACTTCTCATTCCAAATGTCCTTACCATAGCTTTGCCTATATCTCTAATTTCTGTTATTATTTTTAAAATTCATCCATTATACTACAACCTTTTAATGAGCTTCCATACAAATACCTTACTCCTATGTATATTGCTGGGTCATTTCCCAAGTGTTACACCTCAGACTAAACATTAATTCATAAATTTTAAGTGGTTCTACTCCTCCTCAGAATTTTCTTTTGGAGTACTTCATTTTCTTCATAATACTTTCTGTGATCGATTTGTATTGATGAAGTTTGTTTTAAGTTTCTTGTTTATTTTCTTTCTTCCTTTCTGTAATGGAAGCTCCTCATGTGAACAATGTCCATTTCTGTCATGCATGCCACTACATTTTCATCTTCTGTTAATGTGCCTGACACATGTGTACACTGAGTTAATATTTACTAATTGGATGAACTGATTTAATGGAAAAGTTACACAAATGTGTTTTATGTTGATTGCATCAAAAATACTAAGTGTGCTTATGGCTATAGAATTTGAGCGTGTCAAATTGTAAACCAGAGAATATTGGTAGTTTGATCATTCCCTACATTCTTGCATTGTTCTTAATAAAATGACCAGTATGGATAGTCCTGTCAATGACTTATCAAAATAATGTTGTAAAATATACTTAACATAAAGAGTATTAAAATATAAAATTTTATGGGAACAAAATGCTTTAATTTAATTTATTACTTGCTTTTGTTAACTTCTTATATGATGGTTTTCCCTTCAATCTTCTTTATTTTAGTATCCAGATGCAGTAACTTTGGAAGGATTTTCAGTTATTATAGCTCAACTACTTGGCCTTAAAATGGGATTAACATATGATGATATTAATAAATGTTCTTGTCCAAGAGCTACATGCATAATGAATCATAAAGCAGTGTAAGGCTTTTTTTTCTTCTTAATTATTTTACATATATATATGTTAGGTTGTTTACAAGATGTGATGAATTTTTTATTCTTTATATTCCACTCCACGTCAAAAATTGGAAAGGTATCGAAGAATTTTCCTACTAATAAATCTGTCTAAGTGATACAAAACTCCAGGAAAGTGGTAAATATCATGATTAAGAAATACCTGAGGGAATTAGAGGGAAATTTTTAAGATTTATAAAGACTTTGAAATACTATATAAACACGGTACTATTATTGTTTTGGCTGTTACAGCATTTGGCATTCAAAGCAAAGATATGTAAAATTATCCTCAGTAATATAGTCCAGGGAGCTTTGGCCAGAATTTTAAGGGAAAGAAAAAAGAGGAAACATTTGAAAAAGAAAAAAAAAAAAAACTGTCCTTATTTATAGATATTACGATTGACTACCTACATAAATCAGCAGAGTCATAATACAATTAGAACAATAATAGCATTAAAAATTTTATTAAGATAAGAGGAACTACATTATCTATAGACAAAGAAATAAAGAGAAAAGAAGGAAAGGGTGATGATGCTGGATAAAATGAAGACTTAACAAAATCACTGAGTACATTAGGATACAATCTAGTGCGTAAGTACAGGGGCTGGCTTTTATTTATTTATTTTTATTTTTTTAATGTTTAGTTATTTATTTTGAGAGAGAGAGAAAGCAGAGGAGGGGCAGAGAGAGGGAAAGAAAATCCCAAGCAGGCACTGTCAGTGCAGAGCTTGACATGGGGCTCTTGAAACCACAAATCGTGAAATCATGCTCTGAGCCGAAACCAAGACTCTGAGGCTTTACCGACTGAGCTGCACAGGCACTCATAGGTTGGCTTTTTTTTGGAGATGTGTATACTCAATTATTGTGATAAGATGTTAGCGGAGTAAATAAAGATGTAGGTAGTTTGGTTAATGGAGGTGGAAAGATGAGGACAATTTCTTCTGATAGGAAGCTGAGAATAAGGAGCATAAGAGCTTGGATAAAAGACATGAAACACCTGTCTTGGAGACTAGAAATTAGAAATGACTTCAGAATGTGATAAGATTGTTGGGCCTTTTGAATGGATACTTAATATTAGTAATTACAAAAGTAATATGAATTCAAACAGCATGTTTGTTTATTTTGGCCCATGTAATTTCAGCTATCAAACGCATAAGTAAAGAAAGTAAATAGTTGAGGTTTTGCCAAGTTAATAATGTCCATGGGATTCAAAAAGAATTAGGGTTGCAGGAAAAGCTGTGTTTCTCTGAAATAACGTTTTCAGTGTTTCCAAGCCCACACTTGGAGTTTGGGATAAAAAATGAAAATACTTTGAAACAGCTGCTTTAACTCAACTTATTTTGTAGTTGTCTTTAGACCTCGGTGGTAACTTTCCCCACAAAAAAACCAATCGATTAAGACTTACTTTGAAATGTCTGGGTCTATTAAAATTCTATATACTTAGGCTAATACATTCATTTCTTCCTTTTCATGGCCATCTTTTAGGCAGAGATTTAACAAATTGCTTTGTACACGTTTTAAATGAAAGTTTCAAGTTCTTTTTTTTTTTTTTTTTTTGTAATGTTTATTTAATTTTGAAGGAGAGAGAGACAGCATGAGTGGGGGAAGAGCAGAGAGACAGGGAGACACAGAATCCAAAACAAGCTTCAGGCTCTGAGCTGGCAGCACAGAGCCCAACGCGGGGCTCAAACTCACAAATTGTGAGATCATGACCTGAGCTGAGGTCAAACGTTTAACTGACTGAGCCACCCAGGTGCCCCTGAAAGCTTCAAGTTCTAACTAACACTTAATTTTTACTCAGAAAGCATGTGGTCCAAGTAGAAAAGAACCTAGGTCTCTGTCTATTTTTAAGCTAATTTTGTGTACAAAGATATCAGTGCTCAAAATTTGTAGCTTTCTGCCTAAGAGTAGCCTGCAAAACTGTAGTGGCACTGATGTCTATTGAAACAAAATAGTTAAAAGTAATAGACAAAATTGCTTAAATATTTTTCCTTGTGACAGTCTTCACACTTTCCCCTATTGATTCCATTACAAATGAGTATATCAATGAAAGCTAAAGCATGCCTTTTTTTTTCTCACTCTCCCAACTCCAAACCCTTGGCAGTTATACATTTCTTTCCTTGGAGGCTCTGGAGTCAACCCAGAACATCACTCATCACAGATATAGCTGTTTAAGAGTTACTGTTTCAGACATGATTGCTTAGAGGGGAACTGTGAAATAGAATTAAATGTAAACCACATATGTAATTGTAAATTTTCTAGTGGCTGCATTAAAACATTTAAAAAATCATAGGGCGCCTGGGTAGCTCCATTGGTTGAGTGTCCAACTTTGGCCTAGGTCATGTTCTCATGGCTTGTGGGTTTGGGCCCCATGTTGGGTTCTGTGCTGGCAGCTCAGAGCCTGGAACCTGCTTCAGATTCTCTGTCTCCCTTTATCTCTGCACCTCACCGACTTGCACTCTGTCTCTCTGTCTCAAAAATAAGCAAACATTAAAACCTTTTTTAATCAGATGAAGTTAATTGCAGCAATATGTTTTAATGTATTTTATTAACATATAATAAATATTTAATATATAATATATTTAATATATTTTAATATATTTTATTTAATTCAATGTATTCAAAATGTTACCATTCCAACATGCAGTCTCATGCAGGATTACACCAATGTTATCATCTTGAGAAACTAGAAGATTAAAGTTGCCTGGAACTGAGAATAGTGGATGGGACAGGCTTGGCTGAGAAGACCAGTAGACAATATTTTACACAGTATATTTAAAATATATATTGGAGATCTATTAGACATATATATTAGATATCCCACTAAAAATATAGCTGTGAACATGAAAATAAAGACCTTCACAGAACTTATATTTTAGTGCAAAATTTAAGTCATATAAAAACAGATTTAAAAAATACAAATATGCTTATTTTTACATGATACGATAATATAGAGTAATATATGTAGAAAAATAAATAATGACAGTGGAAGGAGAATGTGGGAAGGGACACAATTTTATATAACATCAAGAAAGACCGCTTTAGAAAGTTACATGTGAGTAGACATCTGACTGAAATGAGAGAAGAAAACTTTGGATATATGACTGAAGAGCGTATCAGGTAGAAAGATAGATGGTAGATAATAGATGATATATAGATAGATGATAGATAGGTGGATATTTAACCATTAAACTTTACTGCTTTCCTGTAAAGATACATTTTCAATGCCATTTTAAAAATATTAAAGATTAATAGTGATAAATTAAAATGTAATCATGTTTGACTTCATCTCTGCTAAGGCACAACTTTTTATTTAAGCTATCTTGCAATTCATATCACTATATATGGAACATCATTTAGATGTTTTATTTATCTTTTTTTATCTTTTATTTACCTGGTTTATTTATCTTTTATTAACCTGGTTTATTTACCTGAGGATTATTATTTCATTGTAGGGGTTCCAGTGGTATAAAGATTTTTAGCAACTGCAGCATGCATGACTATAGAAATTTTGTTTCAAAGTATGAGGCTAAATGTCTTCAGAACTTTTCAAATTTGCAACCATCATACCAAAATCAATCAGTATGTGGTAATGGGATTTTGGAACCTAATGAAGAATGTGACTGTGGAAGCGAAGAGGTAAGCAGTAAAGATTGGAATTTGAGCACAATTTCTTGTATTTCTAATAAGTGGTTTTCATGGTATTGGAATTATATATGCAACTATGTCTTCAATATGGAACTTGGATATGAAAGTGAGTAGTGGTTAGGATATATATGAATTGCTTTTCCATCCCTCTTCAATTGAGAAGACAAATGCTTCATGAAAACTTGGTTTGTACACACTGTTCCCAAGTATGCCAGTGAAGAGGTTTTGCATACATAGGCTGAACAAATGGCTTTTTATCCACAATTTATTTCCTAATGTATGTGGCCCCAGTCTCTGTTTTTTCTACCAACTTCTTTTGAGTTTGTTTCAAATTTTCCCCTTTCTTTTGGTTGCAAGAATGGTAAAACATTATAATGTTTTTTTTCTTAATCCTCAAGCATTCTTGCATTTCCAATTTCAGGATGATCAAAAACTTGTCCTGTTTGCTCACTTCTAAATATATATATATATCCAGCCTACCACAGTCTCGTCAACCAAATATTCTATACATATTAATTATAATAACATTATTATAATAGCATTATTGCATAATATGTCATAATTCCCCTCTATTTGAATAAAATAAAATTTCATTATTAGTCCCCCAGAAGTTACATGAATTTCTTATCCATCTACAAAAAGTACCCCACCATTTGTTTACATAATATTAAATCTCTACAAGTTATCTTAATTCTCCACTATTCTCCAGCATTAATATATATGTATGTGTGTGTGTATATATATATATATATATATGTGTGTGTGTGTGTGTGTGTGTGTGTCTATGTAGGCTTTCCAGTTATCTCAGATTTTCTTTTTTTTTTTTTCATTTTATTTATTTTAGAGAGAGAGAGAAAGAAAGAGAGAGAACAGGGGAGGGGCAGAGAGAGGGAGAGAGAATCCCAAGCAGGCTCCACACTCAACATGGAGCCTGATGTGGGGTTCAAACTCATGAACCATTAGAGCGTGACCTGAGCTGATATCAAGAGTCAGATGCTCAGCTGACTGAGCCACCCAGGCACCCCTCCAGTTATCTCAGATTTTCTAAAGTCATCTTAGTTTTCTAATTAGTGATACTATGCTCATCTTGTATTCACATCCTCCTAGATACGGTGCCAATTGCCACAAAAAAAAAAAAAACCTGGTTATTTTTAATGAAGGATAGAATAAAGCAACAGAATCTGGAGCTAGGTCTGCACATTGTGAATTTCCACAGCTACCAGCTGTGACATATTGTCACTTACAACAGACACTGTCAGTGGCCTACCAGTATCTTCTCAGCATTGACTATTCCTGGAGAGAGTATTTTTTTTCAAGTATCTAAGACTTTTTGTTGGAGTACCTCCTCTGGTCTCAGTAGCATGCTCAGCTTTTAGCAGGGTGGACTTAGTGCACTTGGGGCTAACGATTAACCCTCAAATAATTATGAAGGGTATTTGGTGGATAATTGCCCCAGATTCCTTGACTCTTACAAGGAAATTCTATGAAATATGCTCAGTATCAGAGTTCTGCAAACTGGCCAGTGGACAAAATTTCGCTGCTACATATTTTTGTGAATGGAACTTTATCGGAATGACAACCATGCCCATACATTTACATATTATCTATGGCTGCTTTTGTGCTACAATGGCAGAGTTGAACACTTGCAATAGAAGCCATAAGGTGCACTATTTTAGCAAAGTTGCAAATAGTTGATATTTCACTCTTTACATAAAATGTTTTGATGCCCCCTATTTTATATCATTTCCTAGAAGTACCTGTGGGATTTAGCTTAAGAGAGCAGTAAGCAACTCACAAACCTACATGTACTGGCTTGTTTCCCTTCCTTAACATCTTGCTCCCATCTTGCTCTTAGTGTTTTGGTGGTAGGTAGAATAGACATTCAAAGATGTCCTCACTCTAATCCTTTGAATTGTGGTAGGTTATATTACTGAGGTACTTTGCAGAAGTTATTAAGGTTATGGACTTTAATATGGGGACATTATCCTGGAATATCTCAGTAGGTCCAATCTAATCAAATGAATCCTTAAAAACAGAGGGCTTTCTCTAAGTGAAGTCACAGAAATAGCAGAAGACTCAAAAATATTTGGAAAGAGGGACCCAACCTGCTGTTGCTGAAGGAAGGAACATGGAAACACAGAAGGAATGTAATTAGTTTCTAGGAGAAGAAAACATGCCCTTGACTGATAGCCAGTAAGGAAACAGGAATCCCTGTACTATAACCACAAGGAACTTAATTGGGCAGACAATCTGGATGAGACTTGAAGTGAATTCCTTCCCAAAGCCTCCAATAAGGACATAGCCCTATTCACATCTTGATTTTACCTTTGTGATACCATAAGCAGAGGATCTGGACTAGTTTATGTACTTAAACTTTTGATTTATAGACTATAAGACAATTATTTAAGTTGCTAGGTTTTTGGTAATTTGTGACAGCCTCATTACGGAGCTAGTACACTCTCCAAATAAAGTACTTGTCTGCGTCCTTGCTTAGTGGTCTGTTTCTTGGGGAACTAAAACCAAGTCAGCTGGTACCAGAAGTTTTCCTAGGAAGCATACACTCAGGGTAAGATTATGAAAGTGGATGTATTGCTGGCCAGATAACAAAATGTACTCATTTATAGGTTCAGGACATTTGAAATGATGGACTTTAGAAACCTAAACCTTCAAATTTCTCAGAAATCTCTGTTCTGGGAAGTCACTGCTAGCTCAATGGTGGAAGAAGGTAGCTTCACATTGCCTAGAGACCACACAAAGATGTGTTCACAAGCAATGGATGTCTCACAAGATGATGCTTGTTCTTTTCAAGATCTGTCCCTGCCTTCCCTCATTGGTTCTAGACTGCATCAAATCTAAGTATAGCCCGAGTGAGAAAGTACTTTCTGCTCTTAGGATAAAGAGATTATTTTTTAAGAATCTGTAGAATTTGTTAATATGTATGTACAAAAACCTGGATAATATGCCATGAATAGATGCTAAAAATGCTGGCTCACAGCGTTAAGTATAGGCCTGGAGAGGGTAGGGTTTACTGATAGGATGATAATCTCTACCGAATAAAGATCTATTAGGCAAGGAGATTTGGAGCCAGTCTTGATTTGCTGCTGGATGAATCTTTGAACATTGCAGTCTGGCCCACAATAAATGAGGTTCATATGCCAGAACTGTTTTATTATTTTTTTATTGCCAGAACTACCTTAATATAGAAATATGGAAGGGTCTCAAAAACTCAGAATAGTGGTCCTAACATAACAAAATGTAAGAATAAAAAAATCTAGCATCCAATTATTTGGGTGGCTCACCAGATACTGCTTTCAGTAAAACAATGAAAAAATGTGCTGCTAAGAAGGTCCAAGTATTGTTGAATGGTAGCTTTCTTGTATAGATAGGGATTGACTATTGGAAGCACCATGACAGAGTTGGGCACCCTGTGTCACTAGGGATCATTGAATACCAAAATCGCAGAGGCCAAGTGGCAGTACTTAGCAATAACAGCCAAATGGATGTAGTTAGCATAAAGGGAAGAAAAGCATAGATGGAAACTATGGTTTTGAGCTGCATGGATTTATACTAATAGTTAAGAAAGATCTGGGTCACCAGTTACCATATTTCTTTATTTATATAACTAAAAATTAAGAAAAAGCAGAGGACTTATGCCAATTGCTACAAATGGAAATTTATAGTCTCTTGCTACATTTCCAGACCCAAGCTAGTATCAGAGTTTGAGCTCACTCTTCAGATAGACGATGAAATCCTGCAGTCTCCAGTAATGATAGAAAATAGCACTTTCCTCAGTCATTCCCCTCTCCAATAGAGTAACCTATAGCCTTTTACTGGATTAACTATACACTGGGGAATGGGAAATACCCAGATCATATAGGATGATTGCATACAGAATCTTTGCTCATGGTACTCACATGAGAGGACCCAAAACACCATAAGGAGTAGGGTGAGTGTATAGAGAATCCAGGTAATACCTGGAGCCCTTGAAAAAGACCACCTCACAGTAGGTTCAATGGATCCAAGGTTAGCACAGATTCTGCATTCAGTCATCCATTAACTAAATATAAGTTGTTTAGATAGATAGATAGATAGAGAGACAGATGATAGATATAGATATAGATATAGGTATAGATATGCCCCTATTAACAGTAATAAAAATTCAACAATAACAGTAACTAAAGATGAGACATCATATAGATCTTATATAATATGACATTAAAATGGTAAGGTGATATGAACATTATACTAGTAAATTTAACCACCTAAATTGAATAGACAAATTCCTTGAAAAAAGCACTTACAAAAACCAACATGAGTAGAAATTTAAAATGTGAATAGCATTATTAAGAAAAATATATTAAAGAAATCCTATCTATACTTTCAAAACTCCTCATCAAAGAAAAGTCCACACCACATGGCTCTGCTGGTGATTTTTTTAATTAATGAAAGCACAGCATAGACAATGCAGTCAGTGATACTGTAACAGCATTGTATAGTGACAAACGGTAGCCACATTTATGGTGAGCATAGCATAATGTATAGAAAAGTTGAATCACTATCTTGTACATCTGGAAACTAATGTAATGTTGTGTGCCAACTATATTCAAATTAAAAAAAAGAAATTATGCTAATTTGATATATTTTCTAAATTATAGAAAAAAGTGATATACTCATTTTTTTCATCTAGAAATAAAAACTAAATGAGTTTATGCATCCATATTAATAATTTGGGACAATTACCATCCACAACAAATTCAACATACAAATGTGCACACATAAACATACATACACAGTAATTAAAATGAAGTGTTATTACCCAAAAAATTACAGAAAGTTAAAATGAATATAGTCCATATCTTGACCATTGCTTGATCACAAGACTAGTATCTGATACATACAAAGTACTCAATAAATGCTTATTGATTCAATGACTGCATGGATAGTGTAATTATCCTTATAATAATATATCAATTTTATCAATGTATAAGGATAAGTATATTTAGAATATTGATTAGGAATAATGTTACTTGGAGAGTTTATTTGAAAGTTTTTCCTAAAGGGATCTATAGAAGAATACAAGTAGCTTTTTAGAAAAAGAGTTGGTTTGAGGGAAATCTTGCCTTAACAATCATCAAACATACTATGACGCTATTTAATTTCATTCAATGTGGTATTGGCCATTGGAATAAGAAGTGAAAATTGACATTTATATATATGTATCTATTTATATATCAACATATATATATATATAATCAATTAATTTAACTATCTAAACATGTACAAGTTATATAGATATATAACATTTATTCTCAGGATGGAAATGGTTAATGTCATAAGGGTTTATCTATAAATCCAGTGCAGTGCCTATAAGGAAGGGAAAAGCAACCCCTGACATGCAGGATCTGGCCTAATAATATCAGCTGAGCCTCGGTGTTGCTAGGAGCTGGCTTGACACGGATAGGCTGTGTGGGTCTCCTGTTGAACATAAACAATTTCATAAAAGTGCAATGTCTGTGATCATGATGGATGAAGAAAAATAGCAAGGACACTCTCTATGTCTGAATACAAGTAAAACTTGAAAAGTTTTCAAGTCACAGAAATGACCAAACACCCTCCCATCCTGGGTAATATGAGTAATTACTATTCCTTTACCAATTTTGACTTAGTATTGTTGTAGTTTCCTCTTCTAGATAAGAATTCTTAGAATACTCAGAGATGTACCCCTTTGTTTCTAACAGCATCTAATGTGGCAAAGCCCAGATTTGTTAAATCCCCTCAAATTACACAAGCTTGAATCCTGTAATTACATCCTCTCACTGAGGACTACAATAGTTTCGCATGGTGTATGTCCTCTTTTGCTGACAATAGTAATGAATCCAACTTGTTCAACTACAGATAGGTTCCAGGAGGTCTTTGGTGGAATGGCATGGACATTTATATCTTCATAAATATCCCTCATTTTTCACAAATGGAAGCTCTGTTTTATGAACCTACTCACATACATGCAGATGTGTGCATTCGTTCTTGTATTCACAAATATAATGACAATTAATAAATATTAGAATGAATATTCCACAAAATATAGAGAGATAAGTTTCAGAAAAAAATAAATATGTATGTTTTAAATAGCATTAAAATATAAAGTATTGATAAGTCTTTACATAATGGAGGTCATGGTAAGGAGACATAAAACCCAATAGTCATCAAGAAGAACATTACAAATTTCACAAAATGACAAGCACCATTAATAAGATAAACAATAGGCTGCAAGCAAATATTATAAACATATAGAAGGTTGCTGAGGCTAGGACTTCTGGTACTATTTTGAACAAAGGTGGTGAGAGTGGACATCCCTGTCATGTTTCTGATCTTAGGGAGAAAGCCCATTGCAAAGGCATCCAAAATGGTAAGGAAGAAGTTGGACTTTCACTCTTTGAAGATGACATAATACTCTACATAGAAAATCAAAAGACTTCACCAAAAAACAGCTAGAGCGGATACACGAATTCAGGAAAGTCTCAGGATATCAAGTCAATGTACAGAAATTGGTTGCATTTCCATACACCAATAATGAAGCAGATAAAGATATCTATAAAGATATAAAAGAGTAAGAGATATCAAGGAATCGATCCCATTTACAATTGCACCAAAAAAAAAAAAAAAAAAAAAAAAAACCTAGGAATAAACCTAACCAAAGAAGTAAAAGATCTGTACACTGAAAACTGTAGAAAGTTTATGAAAGAAACTGAAAGAGGCACAAAGAAATGGAAAAACATTCTATGCTCGTGGATTGGAAGAACAAATATTGTTAAAATGTCGATACTACCCAAAGCAATCTACACCGATGCAATCCCTATCAAAACTTTTCACAGAACTAGAACAAACAACCCTAAAATTTGTGTGGAAACACAAAAAACCCTGAATAGCCAAAGTAATGTTGAAAAAGAAAAAGCTAGAGGCATCACAAGCTGTATTACAAAGCTGTAATCAAGACAGTGTGATACTGGCACAAAACAGACACATAAATCAATAGAATAAAGAACCCAGAAATGGATCCACAAACATATGGCCAAATAATCTTTGACAAAGCATGAAGAATATCCAATGGAAAAAAAGACCATCTCTTTAGCAAATGGTGCTGGGAGAAATGGACCACGTCATGCGGAAGAATGACCTTGGACCACTTTCTTACACCATACACAAAACATAAATTCAAAATGGATGAAATACCTAAATTGGAGGCAGAAAACCATCAAAATCCTAGAGGAAAACACAGGCAGCAACCTCTTTGACCTAGGCCGCAGGAACTTACTTGACACGTCTCTGGAGGCAAAGGAAATAAAAGCGAAAATGAATTATTGAGACCTCATCAAGATAAAAAGCTTCTATACAGCAAAGGAAACAATCAACAAAACTAAAAGGCAACCAACGGAATGGGAGAGTATATTTGCAATTGCAATATTAGATAAAGGGTTAGTATTCAAAATCTATAAAGAACTTACCAAACTCAACACCCAAAAAACAAATTATCCAGTGAAGAAATGGACAGAAGACACGAATAGACACTTTTCCAAAGAAGACATCCAGATGGCCAACAGACACATGAAAAGATACTTGGCATTCATCATCGGGGAAATACAAATCAAAACCACTCTGAGATATGACCTCATACCTATCAGAATGGCTAAAATTAACAACTCAGGAAACATTAGATGCTGACAAGGATGCAGTGAAAGGGAACCCTTTTGTACTGTTGGTGGGAATGCAAACTGGTGCAGCCACCCTGGAAAAAAGCATGGAGATTCCTCAAAAAGTTAAAAATAGAACTACACAACTCAGCAATTGCACTACTAAGTATTTTCCAAAGGATACAGAAGTGCTGTTTTGAAGGGGAACATGCACACCAAAGTTTAGAGCAGTACTATCAACAATAGCCAAAGTATGGAAACAGCCCAAATGTCCATTAACTGATGAATGGATAAAGAAGATGTGATGTATATTTATACAATGGAATACTACTTGGTGATGAAAAAGAATTAATTCTTGCCATTTGCAACAACGTGGATGGAACTAGGGTGTATTATGCTAAGCAAAATAAGTCAGTTGGAGAAAGATATAATATGATTTCACTAATATGGAATTTGAGAAAATCAACAGATGAACATAGGGGCAGGGAAGGAAAAAAGATAAAACAGAGAAGGAGGCAAACCATGAGATTCTTAAGTACAGAAAACCAACTGAGGGTTGCTGGAGGACAGATGGGTGGGGGTATGGGTTAAACAGGTGATGCACATTAAGGAGGTCACTTTTCTGGATGAGCACTGGGTGTCATATGTAAGAAATGAAGTACTGGGTTCTACTCCTAAAGCCAAGACTACATTGTATGTTACCTACCTTGAATTTGAATTAAAAAATAAATAAATAAACACATAGAATGGAGAAAGGATAACTGGGTACTATGTAAAATCTGTTCACACTATTTAGTGAGGAAAAGAGGGAAAAACAAACCTGTTATGCATAATGCTCAAAGTGGTCAAAATAAATGATTATTTAATTCATAAGGTTGTACAAAATGAAAATTCACTCACATCCACTAGTAATTAGACAAATGATAACAAAAATATGAGACCCCATTTCCCCATTAGTTCATTATAAGTTAAACTGATTTGGTCATAATTAGTATTGATAAACATGGTTGGGAGAGCATCTTCATTTACTGTCCATGAAAGAACACACACACACACACACACACACACACACACACACATAATGATATTGAACTTACTCCTGGAGAATCTGGGGAGTATAACAACAACTTCACTTTTATTCTATATTTTCTATATTATTTCTAGGGTGGGAATGTTTATAAATGCATGTCTATCACATAGACACGTGAAAAAGCAGAAACAAAAAGAATATTAAAAATAAAGAAGAATCAGGGGTGCCTGGGTGGCTCAGTCAGTTAAGCATCTGACTTCAGCTCAGGTCATGATCTCACAGTTTGAGCCCCATATTAGGCTCTGTGCTGACAACTCAGAACCTGGAGCCTACTTCAGATTCTGTGTCTCCCTCTCTCTCTCTCTCTGACCCTCCCCAGCTCACACTCTGTCTCTCTTTCTCTCAAAAATAAACAAACATTTAAAAAAAAGTAAAGAATAATCATACCTCCATAATAAATGACAATATCTTTAAAACTTGTTTTTTGAGTAAATAGAAAATGTTTGGTTTTTTAGAAAGTGTTAATATAAAAATATTAAAGAATTGCATAAATGCAATTTATTTACATGGAAACGATATTTAGTTTATTATTTATTTATCACCCAATGTGAGTAAGTTTGCTGTCTTTTACTTGTAAAATATATAAATTTATTAACATATCCATTTTATTAACTTCATTGCAGTAAAACAAAACATGACACATGATTACTATACTATACTAACTTTGTTTTTTATCATAACTATTGCTTAACTCTATTTAATTTTATTCACAAAATGAAACCTTAGTAAACCAATCAGTAAAAACAAAATTGGGGAAGGTCTTCTCTTGGAAGCTTACACTTTTTTTCCCTCAAGGATATACTTTCATGTTGGTAATTTATAAATTAATTTCCAATGACTTTAGATAATGTTATTGATCAACTTCTATTTTAGGTGTTACTTAGTTTTTACAGTTATATGTTCTTTTGGACATTCTAGAAATAATAAAATAATAAAATTTCATTGATATAACTACATTGTATAACTGAAAAGTTGAACATATAAGTGTATTAAATAGAAGTTGAGATTAATAAATGAAAGCTGTTAAGTGGTTGAACTACAATAATATTTCTTATGAAATTTTAGGAATGTCTATTTAAGAAGTGCTGTGATTTTCATACATGTAAACTGAAAAGCTCAGCAAAATGTGGTTCTGGACCCTGCTGTACATCAAAATGTGAGGTAATTTTCCAATATTTATAAAAAGGAAATTAAGCTGTGATCATAGATGTGATCATGATTAATAATTAATTAAATTTATGTGGAATTGATAAAGAGAATATAGAAGTGGTTCAGTGGACAAAATGGAGAGCACATCAACAACCATAAGTAAAAAGGAAAACTACTATGAATTAAAGAAGACATCACAGATAGGTACTGATTATTCTGTTGTGTTGAAACCACAGTTTACCATCTTCTAAATCATCACATAAAGAAAGTATATATATACATTACTATATCAAAATATTATCAACTCTCAAGGAAATCGTGAAGTCAAATAAATGGTAAATGTCTGTGGAAATATAAGCCAATTTTGCAGCAGACAAAATGTGTAGTGTATAGGATATACAAAGAACTCTCAGACATGGATAAGTGAAAGACAAATCTCCCCTTCCCCCCGCCCCCCACACAGACTCACAGGCAAAGGGGCTCTGCAGGCAATTTACAATAATGGAGGTAGAGTTGTGCTGCAGTGTGTGTACTTCATCTGCAGTAATTAAGGTAAACACAAATAAAAACAATTAGCACAATATCTAATGTAGTTATTCAAATGGTAATCTTAAAAACAACAATGTCAGATATTAACCAAAGAGAAGAGATAAAGTTATTTTTTGGAGAGTATGGAATTTTGAATTGCTATAATCCCTTTGGTAAGCAATATTTGAGTATCTCTGAACAAAGTATAAATTATCAGTTTCTTATGTATATATCTTAGAAGTATATACATGTATGGAATGCTCAAAAAAGAATATTAATTATAGAATTATTTGCAGTAGTCAACAATTGGTACTAGAATGATCACAAATTATTGTACATTGTACAAGAATTAATAATTGCAGGCTAAATATGCATGCACTAATACATATTATCTTTAAGATATATGTTCAGATGAGAAAGCAAGTTTAATAATGAAAAATATTTTATAATTAAAAAATTCTGATATATTATATACACATAAATATTCCATATATTCTTTTGCCCAATTTTTCAACTCGGGTATAACATACTATATTATAATTTTATTATAGTAAAATTCTTTTAGTGAATACTTCTGAGTATTATAAGAAACATTCAGTCTTATAACTAGCACCACAATCAAAGGATAGGTGATTTCATCAGCACTCTCAAAAAATCACCCTATGCCTCTTTGTACCTCCACCCACAGACCCCAGTAACTACAGATCTGTTTTCTGCATCTGTAATTTTCTTTTTGCAGAAATACAAATTGAATCGTATATGTAAACATTGTAAGTAGGCATGTTATCATAATAGCATTTGAGTTTCATTCATGTTGTGGTGCTTGTCAGTAACCCATTCTTTTTTGGTTTGTTTGTTTTTTTTAAATAGGTATTTATTATTTAAAAATATGCAAACTGGCTTTTTATTAGTCACAAATTATGGAAAATTTTTAAAAGTTTTGTCTCAACCCTCCAAAAAGTGTGCTCTTTCTTTACAGTCTTGAGTGGCAGTACATTTTGATGGTATGGAAACTAACTCACAAACATTCCATATAACTTTGTTAGAATGTACAAAGATATGGCAGAAACCAGAATCCCTACAGTGTTAGACAAATTCAAGTTAAAGTGTTACTGAACTTTTATAAACAGTGAGGTTTACAGAATAAATAGTAAACACCTGTGTGAATTTTTGCAAAGCAAAAATGATTCGTTTTGTATATTTTCACTTTGTTTCAGCCTTTCCAAAAGACTTTTAAATAAAAAGTTGAAAATTTTCCAGTTACCTGAAATTTCAAAAATCTCCTGTACCTTGAAAAAACCCCTGGGTGCCTGGGCCGCTCAGTCGGTTAAGTGGCCAACTTCAGCTCAGGTCATGATTTTGCGGTTCGTGAGTTTGAGCCCCGGATCAGGCTCTGTGCTGACAGCTCGGAGCATGGAGCCTGCTTCAGATTCTGTGTCTCTCTCTCTCTCTGCCCCTCCATCATTCACGCTCTGTCTCTCTTTCATCTCTCAAAAATGAATAAACGTTAAAAAATTTTAAAAAGAAAAAACTCTTGGGACGCCTGGGTGGCTCAGTTGGTAAAAAGCCCGACTCTCGTTTTTGACTCAGGTCCTGATCTCATGGTTTCATGAGTTGGAGCCCTGCATTGGGCTCTGTGCTGACAGTGTGGAACCTGGTTGGTATTTCTCTCTCCCCATCTCTCTCTGCCCCTCCTCCACTCACGTTGTCTCTCTCAAAATAAATAAACTAAAAGAGAGAGAAAAAGCTCTTAAAAGCAGCATCAATCAAACAGTGGCTAACTCACAAGTGTGTATGCAACAACCACAACTAAGCATGTCAGAGTCACCAGCTTACAACTGAAGGCAGAATTAGAGGCACATCTCTGACAGTTAAGAGAAAAGGACATGAGGGGTAAGTATGCAGCCCAAGACATCCAGGTATTTGATTGTGGGATAAAGGGTAAAAACTAAAGGGACTTTTCTTACAGAATCCGAGGTCTTAATTAAAAGCAGCTCCTTTAAACACCTAAATCCTTTTTGTCTCTCCTCATCACTAAAACAGATGGTACAAAGTCTTCATACAAAAGAGAAAATTTCTGAAATTGTATTTTACATCAATGCTAATAACAACCAATTGAAAAGAAAGAACTACAAAGTGCAAATTTATAAACACTGTACTTGACTTTTTCATCAGATAACTCACAGCCTTGGGAATTCTGTGATTCTCCTAAATATAAATAATTAGGTATATTTTATATGACAAATCTCTTCACTAAGAATAGTTATTCATAGAATATGATTTTATTTTTCTTTTTCCTCCTAGATATCATTAGCAGGCACTCCTTGTAGAAAGAGTATTGATCAAGAATGTGATTTTACAGAATATTGCAATGGAACCTCTAGTAATTGTGTTCCTGACACTTATGCGTCGAATGGTCAGCTGTGTAGGTTGGGAACTGCATATTGTTATAATGGACGATGCCAAACTACTGACAACCAGTGTGCCCAGATATTTGGAGAAGGTATTGCTCTTTATTATATATTTCTTTTACCTTAAATTTGAATCCCTCTATATAGGGATATATCAAATAGAAGGTTAGAGAAAGTCTTAATTATCAAGTTGAAGGAACTTCAGAGGAGGTTAAATTCTCAGTGAAGTCTGTTTTTCCATAATTAAGGTTCTGGTTGGAAGAAGAATGAAACCTATGCTTAGGAGGGGAACAGTTGAAAATGTGTTCTCTCTAATTTTAGCCTCCAGACTTCTCTGAAACTACTGAATTTATAAAATGGTACAGCACTGATCATTCACACCACCACCTGCACCAATTAAAAATGACATAAGTATGTTCCCATTATATGAAGATAATGTGGAAACCTGTCACTCATAACACAAACTGTATCCCCATCAGGATCTCTCTCCTACCTGTCCTGGCCACTAACTGTAAGTCAAGTTCAAGTCACAGCAAAATAGAGCCAGGATGTGCTGGAATTTATAAGGGAGTAAAGGAAATATACCCCGATAGAGCTACAGTTCCTAGACAGCAATTACTGCCAGAATCAAGGGAGTGTGCATGGAACTGGATTCTGAGAGTGCTTGATCATAACATTGGATAGGGGAACATAAGATTGGAGAAGAGAGAGTTTATTATTTTGGAAGTACTCTCCTAAGATAATAAGACTTAACACCCTGGCAAGGATCCTAGAAGACAGTAAAAATTTCTATTAGGATTGTTTCCAGAAAGATGGAAACAATGGCCCACTCTAAGTGAGATTTAAATGTTGAAATTACCAAGGGAATAGAATCTTTGACAACTTTCAGTGCACAATGGGTCCACAGGGTCCACAAATCCATTTGGCAATTATTTTTTAGTCCTAGAGGATATCATCAGGTTTGACATATTAATAGTTTGTGCAGTCCCATAATTATGTCCTTGGGCTATTTGATAAGGCCATGGAGAAAGCCTCTGTAACTCTCTCCTACCAGAAATTAATACTACCTTTAAAAATCTAAAGGATGCAGAGGTGGTTAGCAGTATATATATACATATACATGTATATATATATGTATATATATTTAATTATTCAATATGATTCTTGTAGAAACCAGATGGTGTTGGAAGATGATAGCATTCCACTGCAAATACAGACAAGCAGTAAATTAATTGCACCCACTATGCCAGATGTGGTGTCTATGCTAGAGCAGGATAGCATATGTAGTAGGAGTATAGCCACTGATTTGGCAAATACATTCTTTTCTGTTTCTATTTTAAAAAAAGAATTAGCAACCGTCTGCTTTCACATGGAATGGATAATGACATTAATGTTGAGTTTTGCTGCCAATCATAAAGTTGTAGAGATGTGGACATCTTAAAATATATCAGATTTTCTACTCCATCAATGATTTTGTTCTAATCCAGCTAAATAAGAAAAGCACTGCTAGAATGCTGGAGGATTAAGTAATGCACATTTTCTATAAAGGGCAGGAGACAGACTTTCAAAATGTTTAGGAATTTGTCATCAGTAAAATTTTTAAGGATCCAGTGATCAGAGGTATTATCTGACGTCTCCTGCAAAGTAAAACCAAATGGTGTGTATCTTGCATCTCATTTAACTAAAAAAGCACACCACCTGGTAGGCCTCTTTGGGTTCTGGAGTCAGTATATCCCACATGGGGAAGTACTGCTTGATTTCATTTACCAGATGACATGAAAGGTTGCTAATGTGGAGTGATGTGAAAAGCAGGAAAGGGTTCTGCAGCATGTCAAAGCTGCAACGCAAGAAGCCCTGCATTCTGAATTATAAAACACAGCAGCCCCAATAATATTAGAGGTGTGGGTCATGAGAAAAACTGCTATATGGGACTTATACCAAGCCTCTTTGGGAGAGTAATAGAGCAGTTCTCTGGGGTTTTGGAGCAAGATTGTTCCATCTAAACTGGAGAACGATACCACTTTGACAAAACCACTCTGAGCACACTACTGACTCTTGTAGAGATGAAGAATCTGACTTTCAGACACCAAAAACCCATGTGTTCAGAACTATACAGTTATATCAGACCAACTAAGTTAAATGGTCAGGTAGATGGAAGTCATTCATTCACCTGGGTTCAAGCACAAGCAAAAAGATCCTTTGCATCTCCCTTAGCTCATACCTATGAAATTTCATGGGGTTTCACAATGACCAAGTTACACTTAGAAGAACAAGCTTATGTTTGCTTTATAGATGTGTTGGCTCAGTCACTAGTCATAAGTGGGGGGAAAAAGCAGTAGCTATACTGCAGCCTCACTTTGGAGGTTGCCTTGAAAGAAAGATACTGACCATCTGGTCATTTGTTTCTGTGGAAGGAAAAATAGCCAGAAGTAGATTATAGATATTCTCTTGAACAATGACAAAGGGCCTAGTTTGTTGGTGAGGTGCCTGGGTGTGGAAAGACCAGAAGATTAGAGGCAAGAGTTCTGGAATAGAAATATATGCTAAGACACATGGAAATGAACAATAATGTGAAGGTCTTTGTTTTAATCCACCAGTTAACACCCACCAATGAGCATCCATCATGGAAGAGATACAGAACAATCAAATAAGCATGATAATTTGGCTAGTTTCCATCAGCCAGCATCCATCATTATCCACCCCAATGCTGTAGGATGGACATATTTCTAGGCTTTCTCAATTTTTTTTTTAATTACTGTCTCTGAAATAGATTCTTTTCTGAGTTTAGTTTATCTTTTTCTTGAGTACCTTTACCTTCTGGTCAAATGTAGCCAATGGTAACCAAGATAGTTTCTGCTTCCCTACTTCTTTGCCTAAGACAAGTTTATTAAGGCTATGATTTCCCTTTCAATTGCTGAGAAGAGAGTTTGTTCAAGTGTTTTATCCTCCCATAGCATGCATTAGTCTTCTTTATCCAATGATAGTAATTTTATTACCACCTACTACCAGGCTTCAATGACAATGCCACATATTTTAGACACATTTTACCAGGGAACTCCACTTTTGAGTACCAATTCATGTGTTTAATGAAATGGAAAGAACCCTAAAACATCTAAGATATCCAATACAACTATTCTGCTACTCCACACTGCTTTCACTATGATACCCAAAGTGACAGGTGAACGTCTACTTAAAACATTGCGTATCCTCCATCAGAGAAGAGGATCTGACACTCAGTTCTGAAGGTTTCTGCCCATAAGTGACATGTTTCAAATTACAATGTCATGTCTAATGTTCATTGGATGAGGCAGTATACATTCCCACAGCAAGGGACAGCCAATTATTGTTAATAATAATATAATGTTACTGCAATAGATATAATTTTTTTCTGTTTTCTATTAGCTAAGACAATTGTTTCTTTCTACTTGCATTGACAAGATACACACAGAAAAAAGTATGACCAAGCTCATGATTTTTTGTTTATGCAATAAGAGTTTCATTAGTTTTTTATGGAAAAAATATTTAATTTAGATTAATAATAATAATTTAACAGATGTGTTTGCATTTTTAGGTGCTCAAGGTGCTCCGTTTGCCTGTTACAAAGAAATCAATTCTCTGCGTGATAAATTTGGAAACTGTGGTTTTAAAAATTCTCAACCATTGCCCTGTGAACAGAGGTATGTATATAGAAAATAATTGTTTTATTAAGTCATAAGAATTATATATTGCCTGTTAAGAGACATTAAAGACTAATGGTCAGTAAATTGTGTATCAGGAGAATATTTTAAAATAACATTGCACATATTGTTCTTTTATGTAATTCAGTTTTCTTTTTGCCTGTTTTTTTCTCTAATATGTTCTAATGATGAAACTAGACAAAAAAGGCTGATGCTTATTACCAGAGGTAAGAAGTGGGCACAAACCACCAAAAATCAGAAACTTGTGCACTAAACTGAGAATTAAAACTGAGGTTTTTTTATTAAGTTGATATATGATAATGATCCTAAAGCAAGTGCTTTGATTTTTGAGACATGAGATTATTGAAAGGAATAAAGTTTTTGTTGTTGTTGTTGTTGTTGTTGTTGTTGTTGTTGTTATTTGTTTCCAAAATACTGATATGTAACACATGGCAGTACCTATCAATAACTAAACTGGAAGTACTGGAATATTTTTAAGGGATTTATGAAATCCAATAAGGGAGAGCTTAATCCATTACAAATACTTCCTGAATTTCATGGGACTATTGAAAACCAAGGAATAAAAAATAACAGGTAAGAGGTTGACCAAGATGGTAACATAGAAGGCTTTGGAATTTTACTCCTACCATATACACACTGAATCTTCATGTACACATGAAGCAATTACTTCTAAAAGAAGTCCAAACAACACCAGAAGGACTCCTACACATTGAGCAACTGAGAAGATACTCACATTGAAACAGGTAGATACACACGCTCACCATAAAACACATAACTGGCACAGAACCACGCAACTGGAAAGGAAATCCCAACTACCAGTTTCTTCCTGAGGAACAAAGGATTTCGACCCCACATTTAGTGTCCCAACATTTTAAGACACTTCTCTGAAGGACAGGATCACAAAACATGTAGTTCTGAAAGCCAACAAAGCTTGTGTCCACAGACCCACAAGACTGTGACAAACAAAGGAATGATTGTTAACAGGAATTTAAGCACATGTCACACATATCCTCCAAGGCTCATGAGAAAGGAAGCAGGCAAAACTTCCCTATCCCAGCCCTTTCCCTGAAAGGGATCTGGCTGCATATTTAGAGAGCTGTCACCTAAGGCTTAGGCTTCTAAGGAGACAGCTGTGATCCTTCCCAGAGACTGAGGAAAGTGATGGACACCTCCTTTGCCAATTCCTTGTAGCCCACTCTAAGTCACTAATATCTCCCTGCAAGGAATGTGTACATAAGTCTGTTCCCCAACTTTTGCACTGCTGCCCAAGGGACAAGTCCCCAGATCATCTGGTTCTGATAGCCAAAAGAACTTCTATTCACAAGTCCCAGAAGACTGTTGCAAACAAAGAAGGAGCTCTTAGGAGGCTATACCACAGGGCTCAGCGCAGAGGGAGCAGAAAAAATTGCCTGTCTCAAAGTCTTTACCTGAAATGAATCCATTTGCATAATGTAAAAGATCTTGACTGAGGACCAGGTTTCTGTGAAGGGACTGGCTTTGATCCTGCTCAGGGACCAGAGAAGCTGGCAACTTTCTCTCCCAGTATCTCTTCCTGGCCAGCTCCAAGTCTCTAGTATCTCTGGAAGGAGCTTATAAAGGATGTCTTGCACCACAGATTTTGACCCTTTGCCCAAAGAACAGGTCCCCAAACTACCTAGTTCTGATAGCCAATAGGACTTCTGTTCACAAGTCTCACAGGACTGTACAAAGAAATAGTTCCTAACAGACACAGGAATATCCTCCCCTACCCAACCCTGCAGCTATAAAGCCAGGCCTAGCACAGAGGAAAGAGGCAAAAATGTCCATCTCCTGTTTTTCCCTATTCTTTCTGGCCTGCCAAGTTTCAAAAGAGAGATCAGTCACGAGTCTTATAGGTCTCCCTTTATATGTGAGGGCACGTTTACCCCTTGCTGCTTTCAGAATTTTCTCTTTATCCTTGTATTTTGCCAGTTTCACTATGATATGTCGTGCAGAAGATCGATTCAAGTTACGTCTGAAGGGAGTTCTCTGTGCCTCTTGGATTTCAATGCCTTTTTCCTTCCCCACTTCAGGGAAGTTCTCAGCTATGATTTCTTCAAGTACCCCTTCCGCACCTTTCCCTCTCTCTTCCTCCTCTGGGATACCAATTATGAGTAGATTATTTCTTTTTAGTGTATCACTTAGTTCTCTAATTTTCCCCTCATACTCCTGGATTTTTTTATCTCTCTTTTTCTCAGCTTCCTCTTTTTCCATAACTTTATCTTCTAGTTCACCTATTCTCTCCTCTGCCTCTTCAATCCGAGGCGTGGTGG
Source organism: Herpailurus yagouaroundi (assembly GCF_014898765.1). Lineage (NCBI taxonomy): Eukaryota > Metazoa > Chordata > Mammalia > Carnivora > Felidae > Herpailurus > Herpailurus yagouaroundi. The sequence goes on from NW_024412376.1 coordinate 4,643,751, forward strand.
TTTCCATTTTGTTATGCATTTCGTTTAAAGCGTTTTTCAGCTCCTCGTGACTGTTCCTTAGTCCCTTGATCTCTGTAGCAAGAGATTCTCTGCTGTCAGCTATACTGTTTTCAAGCCCAGCGATTAATTTTATGACTATTATTCTAAATTCACTTTCTGTTATATTATTTAAATCCTTTTTGATCAGCTCAGTAGCTGTTGTTATTTCCTGGAGATTCTTCTGAGGGGAATTCTTCCGCTTGGTCATTTTGGATAGTCCCTGGCGTGGTGAGGACCTGCAGGGCACTTCCCCTGTGCTGTGGTGTATAACTGGAGTTGGTGTGCGGAGCCGCAGTCAGACCTGATGTCTGCCCCCAGCCCACCTCTGTGTCCACAGTCAGACTGGTGTGTGCCTTCTCTTCCCCTCTCCTAGGGGTGGGATTCACTGTGGGGTGGGGTGGCCTGTCTGGGCTACTTGCACACTGCCAGGCTTGTGATGCTGGGGATCTGGCGTCTTAGCTGGGGTGGGTAGGCAAGGTGCACAGGGGCAGGAGGGTCAGGCTTAGCTTGCTTCTCCTTAGGTGATCCACTTCAGGAGGGGCCCTGTGGCAGCAGGAGGGAGTCAGATCCGCTGCCGGAGGTTTGGCTCCGCAGAAGCGCAGAGTTGGGTGTTTGCGCGGAGCGAGCAAGTTCCCTGGCAGGAACTGGTTCTCTTTGGGATTTTGGCTGGGGGATGGGCGGGGAAGATGGCGCTGGCGAGCGCCTTTGTTCCCCACCAAACTGAGCTCTGTCGTCCGGGGTTCAGCAGCTTTCCTTCCCTTTGTCCTCCAGCCTTCCTGCTTTCTGAGCAGAGCTAACTTATGACCTCCCAGCCGCTAAGTCGCGCTTGCTGTCGGAACACAGTCAGTCAGGCCCCTCCGCTTTTTGCAAGCCAGACTCGGGGGCTCTGCTTGGCCGGCGAGCCGCCCCTCCGCCCCGGCTCCCTCCCGCCAGTCCCTGGAGCGCGCACCGCCTTGCCGCCCTTCCTACCCTCTTCCGTGGGCCTCTCGTCTGCGCTTGGCTCCGGCGACTCCTGTTTTTCCCTAGAGGGTCTTAACTACCTACTTTTCCAGTTACTGTCTTAAGATGCTGTTTTCCAGTCTAGGAGCCCCTAGATGTATGCAATCCTCCCTTTTATGATACTGATGGGTCTTAGCACATCTTAACTACTGGGAGCCACTAAGAAAAATAAGGTGTCTCTGGGAATCAAAAAAGATTGAAAGGCAAACTGGAGCTAAGGCCAGGCTAAGCTCATTGATGACATTTATCTCCTGAATGAGACCATTCTGTTAAGATGGAGAGAGGTGACAATTTTATCTAATGTATAGAAATGAACACAGAATTCAAGAAAACATAAACATATGAGTATTTTCTCAGAACAAAATAAAAATCTCCAGAAACTGATCTTAATGAAATGGAGATAACTGATTCACTTGATAGATAAAAATAACAGTAATAAAGATGTGCACTGTGGTTGGAAGAGCAATGCATGAACAAAGTGAGGGGCTTAACCAAGAGATGGAAATTATAAGAAAGTACCAAAGAAATCACAAAACTGAAGAATACAATGACTGAATTGAAAAAGAGAAAGAGAAAGAAAATAAAAGAAATGAAAAAAAGTCAAGATTATTTAAGGAACTTTGGGGCACTATTAAAAAGAGCATTATACACTTTATAGGAGTATCAGAATGAGAAAAGAGTGAGAAAAGGGCAGAAAGCTTATTGAAAATAATAATGAGTGAAAATTTCCCTAACCTGGGGAAAACAAATATTCAGATACAGGAAGCCCAGGGAGAAGCTAAAAGATGAACCTAAAATCCCCACAGCAAAATTACGTTTTTGTATTAATATATTTAAATGTATTAAAATTTATAAAATGTATTTAAAAATACATTAAAATTTAAATTGTCAAAGGTTAAAAACAAGGCTAGAATCCTAAAAGCAGAAAGAGAAAAGTAACTTGATATGTACAAGAGAACACCATAAAACTATATGTAGATTTTTGAGCAGAAATCTGCAGGCCAGAAGAGAGTGAGATAATAGAGAGTTTCCCAGACAAGTAAAAACTGAAGTTCATCACAAGACCAGCCTTACAAGAAATGCTAAAGGTGGTTCTTTAAGCCAAAATTAAAGGACACTAATTAGAAAAAGAAAAACATATGAAAGAATAAAATCTATAGGAAATAGCAAATAAATAGTTAAATTCAGAGCACTCTAATGTGGTGATCATAGTGGGTAAATCACTCATAACTCTAGTGTAAAGATTAAAAGACAAAGGGTTGAAATGACTATAACTACCATAATTTGTTAATTTATAAACAATGCAAAAATTTGCACACTATAACATCAAAAATATAAATGCACAGGAGGGGTGTAAAAATGTAGAGCTTTTGTATGTGTTCAGAGTTTTCATTAGCTTAAAATTGTTACAAATATAAGCTGTTTATGTAAACCTCATGGTAAACACAAAGCAAAAACTTAAAGTCAATGTACAAAAGACAAAAAGAATATTCTTTTTATTTCATACATGAAGAAACTCTTCTCCATAGAAGACATAAACATGATTAAAAGACAGAAGAAAAAATGCTCAACATTATTCATCATCAGAAAAATATGCATCAAAACTATAATGAGATACTACCTCACACCCATCAGAATGGCTAAAATTAACAACTCGGGGAAACAACAGAAGTTGGCAAGGATGTGGAGAAAGGGAAACTTTCTTACACTGTTGGTGGGAATGCAAACTGGTGCAGCCATGCTGGAAAACAGTGTGGAGGTTCCTCAGAAAATTAAAGATAGAACTATCCTATGACCCAGCAATTGTACTACTGGGTATTCATCCAAAGGATACAAAAAAATTGATTCAAAGGGGTACATGCACCCCAATGTTTGTAGCGCCACTATCAACAACAGGCCTATCTCAAGAAACAAGAAAGGTCCCAAATACACAACCTACTCTTACATCTAAAGGGGCACTACACGGAAGGTGCAGAGCTGGTCGACTAGGCCTTGGATGTTGTGAGGAAGGAGGCTGAGAGCTATGACTGCCTGCAGGGCTTTCAGCTGACCCACTCCCTGGGTGGGGGGACCCAGTCTGGGATGGGTACCCTCCTCATCAGCAAGATCCGGGAGGAGTACCCGGACACAATCATGAACACATTCAGTGTGGTGCCTTCGCCCAAGGTGTCAGACACGGTGGTGGAGCCTTATAACACCACCCTCTCAGTCCACCAGCTCGCAGAAAACACAGACAAAACCTATTGCATTGATAATGAGGCCCTCTATGACATCTGCTTCAGAGCCCTAAAACTGACTACACCTACCTATGGGGACCTCAACCACCTGGTGTCAGCCACCACGAGTGGAGTCACCACCTGCCTGCGCTTTCCTGGCCAGCTTAAAGCTGACCTGCGTGAGCTGGCTGTCAACATGGTCCCCTTCCCCCGCCTGCATTTCTTCATGCCCGGCTTCACCCCACTGACCAGCAGAGGCAGCCAACAGTACCAGTCCTGACAGTGCCCGAGCTCACCCAGCAAATGTTTGATGCTAAGAACATGATGGCTGCCTGTGACCCCTGCTACGGCTGCTACCTGACCTTGGCCACAGTGTTTAGGGGCCCCTTGTCCATGAAAGAGGTGGATGAGCAGATGCTGAATGTCCAAAACAGGAACAGCAGCTACTTCATCGAGTGGATCCCCAACAACGTGAAGACTGCCGTCTGTGACATCCCACCCCGGGAGCTAAAAATGTCGGCCACCTTCATTGGCAATAGCATGGCCATCCAGGACATCCAGGAGCTGTTTAAGTGCATCTCAGAGCAGCTCACAGCCATGTTCAGGCCTAAGGCCTTCCTGCACTGGTACACAGGCAAGGGCATGGACGAGATGGAGTTCACTGAGGCCAAGAGCAACATGAATGACCTGGTGTCCAAATACCAGCAGTACCAGGACCCGACGGCCAAGGAGGAAGGTGAGTTTGAGGAGGAGGAAGAGGAAGAGGTGGTCTAGAGCTGATACCCAGTAAAGCACGTGGAAGCTGTGTGAACTCTTTATTCGCTCACAATCTGTTCTCTGATAGCCATGTCTCTGTGTGCACTTGCTCTTTTTCTTGTCTTGACATCACATGCTGTACAGACGCCACTATTAAAGCATTTTCATAGTGAAAAGGAAAAAGAAAAAAAAAAAGAAAAGGGATGGCAAGTAAGGCCTAAAGCCAGCAGAAGAAAGGAAAAAATAAAGATTAGAGCAGAAATAAATGATACAGAAACAAACAAACAAAACCAGCAGAACAGATCAATGAAACTAAGAGCTGGTTCTTTGAAAGAATTTACAAAATTGATAACCCCCTAGCCAGACTTATAAAAGAGTAAAGAGAAAAGACCCAAATAGATAAAATCACAAATGAAAGAGGAGAGATCAAAACCAACATCACAGAAATACAAATAATTATAAGAGAATATGATGAAAAATTATACGCCAACAAACTGGGCAATCTAGAAGAAATGAGCAAATTCCTGGAAACTGACAACCTACAAAAACTGAAACAGGAAGAGATAGAAAATTTGAAGAGACCCATAACCAGCAAAGAAATGTAATCAGTAATCAAGAATCTCCCAACAAACAAGAGTCTTGGGCCAGTTGGCTTCCCAGGGAAATTCTACCACACATTAAAAGAAGAGTTAATACTTATTCTCTTCCAGCTGTTCCAAAATTAGAAAGAAATCTTCCAAAGTCATTCTATTAAGCCAACATTACCTTGATTCCAAAACCAAAGACCCCACGAAAAAGGAGAACTACAAGCCAATATCCCTGATGAACATGGATGCAAAAATTTTCAACAAGATATTAGCAAATCGACTTCAAAAGTACATTAAAAAAACTATTCACCATGACCAAGCAGGATTTATTCCTGGGCTGTAGGGCTGGTTTAATAATTGCAAATCAATCAACATGATATACCACACTGATAAAAGAAAGGATAAGAACCATATGATCTCAATAGATGCAGAAAAAGCATTTGACAAAATACACCATCCATTCATTATAAAAACACTCAAGAAATAGGGATAGAAGGAACATACCTCAACATTATAAAGGGCACATCTGATAGACCCACAGCTAATATCATCTTCAATGGGGAAAAACTGAAAACCTTTACCCTACAGTCAGGAACAAGACAAGGATATCCACTTTTACTGTTACTATTTCACATGGTACTAGAAGTCTTAACCTCAGCAATCAGACAACAACAACAAAAATAGAAGGCATCCAAATCAGCAAGAAAGAAGTAAAACTTTCACTATTTGTAGATGACATAATACTCTATGTAGAAAACCTGAAAAACTCCACCCAAAAATTGCTAGAACTAATACAGGGAAGTCACAGGTCATAAAATCAATGTACAGAATTCGGTTGCATTTCTATACACTAATAATGAAGCAGCAGAAAAAGAAGTCACAGAATCAATTCCATCTGCAACTGAACCAAAAACAATAGGATACCTAGAAATAAACCTAACTAAAAGGTACAAGAAGTATACTCTGAAAACTATAGAGCACATATAAAAGAAATTGAAGAGGACCAAAGATATGGAAAGGCATTCCATACTCACAGATATGAAGAACACACATTGTTAAAATGTCTATACTACTCAAAGCAATCTACACATTTAAAGAAATCCCTATCAAAACACCACCAACATTTTTCATGGAGCTAGAACAGACAATTCTAAACTTTGTGTGGAACCACAAAAGACACCGAATAGCCAACCCAATTCTGAAAAAAAACAAAACTGGACACATCGCAATTCCGGATTTCAAGCTATATTACAAAACTGTAGTTTTAACGACAGTATGGTACTGACACAAAACACACACATAGATCAATGGAACAGAATGGAAACCCAAAAAATTGACCCAAAACTATACTGTCAATGAATCTTTGGCAAAGCAGGAAAGAATGTCCAATGGAAGACAGTGTTTTCAAATGGTGTTAAGAAAACTTGACAGCAACATGCAGAAGAATGAAACTGGACCACTTTCTTACACCATACACAAAAATAAATTCAAAGTGGATGAATGACCTAAATGTGAGAATGGTAACCATCAAAATCCTAGGCACAGGAAGCAACCCCTTTGACCTCAGCTATAGCAACTTTTTACTAGACACATCACTGAAGGCAAGGGAAACAAAAGCAAACACAAACTATTGGGACTTCCTCAAGATAAATAGCTGTGTACAGTGAAGAAAACAATCAACAAAACTAAAAGGCATCCTACAGAATGGGAGAATATATTTTGGAATGGCCTATCTGATAAAGGGTTAGTATCCAAAATCTATGAAAAACTTATCAAATTCAACACCCAAAAAACAAATAACCCAGTTAAGAAATGGGCAGAAGACATGAATAGACACTTTTCCAAAGAAGACATCCAACTGGCTAGAAGCCACATGAAAAGATGCTCAACAACACTCATCATCAGGGAAATACAAATCAAAATCATGATGAGATGCTATCTCAGTGCTGTCAGAATGGCTAAAATTAACAACACAAGAAAGCACATATATTTGCAAGGATGCAGAGAAAGGGGAATCCTCTTGCACCATTGATGGGAATGCAAACTGGTGCAGCCACTCTGGAGAACAGTATGAAAGTTCCTCAAGAGCTAAAAATAGAACTAGTCTAAGATCCAGCAATTACACTACTCATTCAAAGGGGTACATGCACCTCAATATTTATAGCATCAGTTCAACAATAGCCAAACTATGGAGAGAACCCAAATGTCCCTCAATGGATAAATGGGTAAAGAAGATGTGGTGTATATATATATATATATATATATATATATATATATATATATAAAATAGGATATTACTCAGCCTTCAAAAAGAATGAAATCTTGCCATTTGCAATGACATGGATGGAGCATAATGTATTATGCTAAGTGAAATAAGTCAACCAGAGAAAGAGGAATACCATATGATTTAATTCATATGTGGAATTTAAGAAACAAAACAGATGAACATATGGGTATTGGGGTGAAGAGAAAAGAAGGAAACAAACAACAAGAAACTCTAAATGATAGTGAACAAACTATGGATTGACGGAGGTGGAAGGGAAATGGGCTAGATGGGTAATGGGTACTAAGGAGTACACTTGTCGTGATGAGCACTGGATGTTGTATGTAAGTGATGAATCACTGAATTCTACTCCTGATACCAATATTGCACTGTATGTTAACTAACTAAAATTTAATTTAAAAAAAGTTAAAAAGAAAAGAACAAGAACTGCCATATGACTATAGTTAATAATTCATATTGCGTATTTGAAAGTTGCTAATAGACTAAATCTTTTTTTTTTTAATTTTTTTTCAACGTTTTTTATTTATTTTTGGGACAGAGAGAGACAGAGCATGAACGGGGGAGGGGCAGAGAGAGAGGGAGACACAGAATCGGAAACAGGCTCCAGGCTCCGAGCCATCAGCCCAGAGCCTGACGCAGGGCTCGAACTCACGGACCGCGAGATCGTGACCTGGCTGAAGTCGGACGCTTAACCGACTGCGCCACTCAGGCGCCCCAACTAATAGACTAAGTCTTAAAAGTCCTCATGACAAGGGAAAAAATTGTAACTGGGTATGGTGACAGATGTTATTATGGTGATCATTTGGCAGTACATACAAATATCTAATCATTAAGTTGTACGCCTGAATCTAACATTATATGTCAATTATTCCTCAATAAAGACAGAACAAAAACAAACAAAAAACTACAGTGATCAAGAGTTGGCATAAAATATTGTAATAAAAACAAGCAAATATTAATGGAACAGAATATACGGTCTAAAAATAAGCACATGCAGACACAATCAATTAATTTTTGACAAAAAGACCAAGATGTAAATGATAGTATCTTCAATAAATCATGTTTGAAATATGAGATTGCTACAGGGAACAAAATAAAACTGACATCTATCTCACACCATAAACAAAAGTCAACTAAAGTACACTTGAATGTAACATCTCAAACTGTAAAATTCCTAGAAGAAAATGGACACAATAATTTCCTTGACAGTGGTCTTGGTAATGATTTTTTACTGTCATTGAAAGCAAAGGCAGCAAAGGAAAAAATATACAAGTAGAAGTACAACAAAACTAAAAGGCCTCAAGTTAGCAAATGAAACCATCCACAAAATGAAAATACAAACTATGGAATGGGAAACCATTCCAAGCCAAATATCGATAAGTGGTATTATCTAAAATACACAAGAAATCTTACAACTCAGTAGCAAGAAAATATTTTTTTAGTGGACTTGAACAGACATTTTTCCAAGGGTCATATACACATGGCCAACAGGTACATGAGAAGGTGCTCAGCATCACGAATCATCAAGGAAATGCATATCAAAACCATAAGATACCAAATCATATCTGTTAGGATGGCTATTATAAAAAGATAATAGATAACAAATGCTGGCAAAGATGTGGAGAAAAGGGAGCCCTCATATAGTGTTTATGGCAATGTAAACTGGTACAGCCAGTATGAAAAATAGTTTGGAGTTTCCTCAGGAAATTAAAAATAGGACCATCACATGTTCTAGCAATCTCACATATAGCTGAATAGCCAAAAGAAATTAGATCAGTATCTTGAGGATATTTAATTATAGCACTATTCACAACAAGCAAGATATGAAAACAATCTACATGTCCAGCAATAGATAAATGGATCAAAAAAGTGCTATGTATCCAATGGAATATTGTTAAGCTTTAAAAAAGAAAAAAAATCCTGTCATTTGTGGCAATTTGGATGCACCTGACCAGCTCTATGCTGAGTGACATGAGCCAGACAAAGAAAGACACATACTAAACCGTATCACTTATTTGTGGAATAAAAAAAAAGTTAAATTCATAAAAACAGAGAGTATAAAAATAGTTGCGAGTGAGAAATACAGAAATGTTAGTAAAAGGGTACCAAGTTTTCAGTTTTAAGATGAATAAAGGTCCAAGTATCTAATGTAATATGGTGACCACAGTTAATAACATTGTATTGTATAATTGAAATTTGCTAAGAGAGTAGAACTTAAATGTTCTCAGATACATACACAAAGGATAAACATATGAAATGATGAATGTGCTAATTAAGTCAATGGGGAAAATTCTTTCACAATATATACACATATCAAATCACCACTTTGCACACTTTAACTGTCTTACAATTTTATTAGTCAATTATACCCCCAATAAAACTGAAAAAGTATAGTAACTTAAATAAGTCTGGAGACATACTACACAACATAGTTACTATAACTAAAAATGTGGTATTGTACACTTAAAATTTGCTAAGTGGTAGTACATATAATAAGCATTCTTGCCACAAAATATTTTAAAATAATATAATAAATTATTTATATTATTATTAATATTATTATTATATACATAGGCAGGAGGAGACTTTAGGAAGTGGTGGATATGTTTATGTCCTTGATGGTGCTGATGGACTCATTGAGTATGTGCTTATCCCCAAATTCATCACATTGGGTACATTAAATATGTATAGCTTGGTAGGTGTTAATTATAACTTAAAGTGGCTTAAAAATAGATCCAAATTCAAGAACTAATATGAAAAGAGAAAATATAAAAAACATTAAGATAGGGTCATGTGATCCAAGGAGAAGCAGGATTTTCCTTAACCTCCAAAGACGCAGTTAGAAAAAAATGTGAAATCCTTTGGTAAGCACCACACTCAGCATACTTATAAAAAGACTTGGTTCCATTATGAAGATTTTAAGTATCTGAAGAAAGAGTCTAGTTGGGTGGGACTAGGATAGTATCCACAACTTTGCATCCACATGAGTTTACTATAGAATAAGTATTGTTGGAGAACAAGAAGCCGGAGGCACCGTAAGAATGTTCGGAAGGAAAGGGACGGAGCAGCAAGGAAGTGAGAGCAGTTCCATTCCCAGGTGGAAAGCCACTGGGACTGCATGTTCTCTCCAGAAGGACATAAAACGGCACCAGGCCAGGGATAAGAATGTTTTATCTGGTGCCAGACGTACTCATGACCCAGTATGGAATACACTGCAGGTGCACGACCTGTCAAGATGACAAATATGATCTTGTATGTGCTTGCTGTTATCAGACAAGTTGCAAAAATAAAAGAGGCTTGAGCCAGGAGACCAGTGCTTCGCCTCCTGGAGAGTCTTAGCCCCCTGCTCTGTAAGTCTCTCGACCACGCAACTTTAGGCCCTGTCTCTCTTCAAAGTATGACATGTAGAAGATGCAGAATTAAAAGACTATGTCTGGGATCACAAAGTGAATACTGATGAGGGGAGATCTCAGAAGGAGACCCTGTATAATCTCTAAAAGACAAGATATTATGAGTCACATCATGTTAAATACAATTACAGAGCAGCAGTGATCAGGCTGAGTTACACCACAGTGGATGCCAACAAAAATAGGAGGTGGTGGTAAACAGACATGCTTAAATCTCTTTCCCTGTTGACAAGAAGGCATGTTGGCTGCACTTCATCTAAGTAAGATTATTTGTGAAAATATGAACAAAAAAGATGGAAGAAACTGTGAAACTCTAGCAAGCATGACTTATCCATATTTCATCTGAAATTATAATACTTATATTTTCCTGAAATAAAATCACTAGATGAGACTGGAATTCATTAGCACAATTCATCTGTGCTAAGACAACTGTGATTCCTTTCCAGAAAAGAAGAGCCTGTTAGTTCCAAGAATTCAGCCATAAATGCAAATTTTGAGAGAATAGATTGTGGAGGAAGTGTCTGTACTCAATGGCCAAACTAGAAAGAGACCTACTATGTGCAAAGCTGGTTTAAGATATATTCCATGGAAAGAGAGTAGAACCACAACCAAAAGAAGTATCTACAACTAAGATAGACACATTAGGCTGGAAAGGAGAAAAGCTTGAAAAGAGATTTAGATTTTGGCTCTCAACTTCACTTGAATCTTCACCTGGTACCATGAAACTAATCCCTGTTATATTAAAGAACCCAACATGGTCTTTCAGGAAAAATGAATAAAATTTTCTAAGGGAACACTTTTAAAGAAATACTAATGGCATGCTTGGCAAGATTATATCAAAGTTAAGAATAGTTGTTTCCATTGAAAATGAGAAATGATAGATTTGAGTGATTCCAAGAGCAAGAAGTGACATAGATTACTTTTTAGGGCATAGTCTAGGGATATTGTAAGTCTTAGAGAAGCCAGTATTCTATTCAGGGATAGGTTACTCTCTAGGAGGCAAAGCACTGGTCTCCTGGCTCAAGCCTCTTTTATTTTTGCAATTTGTCTGATAACAGCAAGCACATACAACGTAGTATTTGGCATCTTGACAGGTCGTGCACCTGCAGTGTATTCCATACTGGGTCATGAGTACGTCTGGCTAAATAAACTGTTCATGGGATAATGTTTGGAATGCTTGTGGCACAAAGGGGATCTCAAAGTTCCTTAATTCTCAAGAGAGAAGTCCAGAACTACTGAAAGGATTAGCATGAAGAGTCTGTATACTATAGAGATGTATTGACTAAGGTTCATACCAGGGATGGTGGAAATAAACAAAAGGGGTTCAAAAGATACATAAATAGAGTTAATAAATGCAATCAGCTGCTTTCAGGAAATGTTGGGTAACCAATGACCAGACTGGCTAAGCTATATCAAAGTGGAGGCAGGTGATGAATTTTCCTAAAGAATATGGTAAAATATGATGAGTGCTCTAGGTCAACTGGAGGCTAGACAAAAAGTTGAGTTCTGAAATAGGAAATGAAGTCATGACTGCAAATTTGTGTTCAGCATACAGTATTCAATTCGGTTCCAGTGCTAATCAATAAGATTGCATTCTGTTGGTGGGCACCAAAGGATAATGTTATCTTGTCATTTTTTTCTGGCAAATTTTTATACCATCAATTAAATAATATTTATGTTGTCAATCAAGTAATACAATATTTATTTGGAACATGGTATCATTAAAAGACAAAATGATAAGGAATTTTCTGTTTTTCATTTCAGGGATGTTCTCTGTGGAAAATTAGCTTGTGTTTGGCCACATAAGAATACTTATAAAAATGATGTTCAACCTGCAGTTTATTCATACATTCAAGGGCATGTATGCATATCTATAGCCACTGGGTCATCAGTGAAATCAGATGAAAGAGATTATTCCTATATTGCTGATGGCACTGTTTGTGGGGCACAAATGGTAACAAAATATGTTCATTTCTATTTAGCTGTGTTAAATTACATAATTATCAAATACTATATTCCATGATTACTATCACAGTATATTGAATGGATTTGAACCTGGTGCTGCAACTTACTTCCCATACAATATTGAAAAGATAATTAAACTAGGCCTTGGTTATCCAATAACTTTGCTTTTTGGAAGTTGCAACTTGTCGATCCTTATATGAAAAAAATATATATGTAAGCACAGCATTCCACTAAACTGACAGGTGATTTTTTTTACTATATCTCTGAATTCTAACAACTTTTAGTCATAAAATTCTGAGTTTTCAATGTTTCCTGCTAAACCATCTTTTTACATGTATGGTCAAAGTATAAGTATGAGAAGTTTGAAAGAACCAAATTAAGTCTATACCAGGGAAGCATAGTTATGGTGGTGTACAAGTTTCTGTCCATACGCATATATACATACATATGAGCATTTGTACTCATATAGTCATAAAATAAAGGGAGAACAAAAATGGCTCAGAGGCTATTAGTCAATTTGGAAATACAAGTGCACACATTCCAGAAAATATAAGGCAACTAAGATTTAAAGCAGCAATTATGCATCAGTGTGCTACATGTAAATAACAAATTTACTTGCTTAATTAAAAATAAAATGAAACCTTGAAAAGGTGAATCAATTAGCCAATTCTTTTTTTTTTATTTTATGCCTTATGTTCGTTCATTTTTATTGAGGTATATTTGAAATAAATTTTTTATCAGTTTCAGGTGTACAACATAATAATTAGACATTATACACATTGTGAAATAATCACCACAATAAGTCTAGTTGTCATCTGTCACCTACAGTGTTAATACATTTTTTACTATATTCCTCATGCTGTGTATTATATCCCTAAGACTTATTTCATACCTCTATGCTTGTACTTTTTAATCTCCTTCATCTCTTTTTCTCTACTCAATCCCTTCTCCTCTGACAATGACCAATCTGTTCTGTGACTGTAAGTCTGAGTTTTATTTTGATTGTTTCGGGTTTTTTGTTTTGTTTTTAGTTGTTGTTGTTGTTGTTGTTTTTAGATTCCATATACAGATGAAATCATATGGTATTTGTCTTTCTATCTCTGAATTATTTCACTTGCATGATACCCTTAACTTTCATCCATGTTATCACAAATATCAAGATTTGCTTCTTTTTTTGTGGTTAACTAGTATTTCATTGTATATATATATATATATATATATATATATATATATATATATATACCACATCTTCTTTATCCACTCATTTATGGTAGGACATTTGGGTTGCTTCCATATCTTGGGTATTGTTAATAATGCTGCAGTGAACAGAAGGCTGCACATATCTTTTCGAATTAAAGTTTTTTATTTTCTTCAGATAGATATCCAGTAGTGGAATTGATGGATCATATGGTTGTCCTATTTTTTAATATTTTGAGGAAACTCCATACTATTTTTCATAAGGGATACACCAATTTATATTCCCAACAGTGCACAAGATATCCCTTTTCCCCACAGCTTCACCAGCACTCATTATTTCTTGTCTTTTTGATTCTAGCCATTCTGACAATTGTAAGGTGATGCCTCATTGTAGTCTTGATTTGTATTTCTCTGATGAGTAGTGATGTTGAGCCTCTTTTCATGTCCCCTTTGGCTATTTGTATATCTTTTTTGGAAAAATGTCTTCAATCCTTTGTTCATTCTTTAATTGGATTGTTTTTCTGTTATTGAGTTGCATGAATTCTTTATATATTTTGGGTATGAGCCCTTTATTGTATATATGATTTGAAAATATGTTTTTACAATAGGTTGCATTTTAGTTTTCACTGTGCAAAATGTTTTTAGTTTTATGTAGTCCCATGTTCATTTTTACTCCTCTTTCCTTTGATGTCAGATTCCAAATAAAATCTTTAAGACTCTAGAAATTTTATGGTTTCAAATATTACATTCAAGTCTTTAATATATTTTGATTTAATCCTTATGCATGTTAAGATGGCAGTCCAGTTTTATTCTTTTTCATGTAGCTGTCCAGTTTTCCCAATATCTTCTTGAAGACACTGTACTTTACTATTTTATATTTTTGTCTCCTTTGTAAATTAATTGACAACATATACCCGGTTGTATTTCTGAGCTCCCTATGCTGTTCCATTGGTTTATATGCCTATTTTGATTCCAGTACCACACTGTTTTACTTGTGGTAGCTCTTTAGTCTAGTTTGAAAATAGAAAACATGGTATCTCCAGCCTTGTCCTTCTTTTTTAGAATTGCTTTGTCTGTTCAGTGTCATTTGTGGTTCCATACAAATTTTAGAGTTGTTTTTGTTTCCATTTTGGTGATGAATGCCTTTGGAGTTTTGATAGGGATTGAATTTAATCTACAGATTGCTTTGGGCAGTATTGATATTTTAACAATATTAATTATTCTACTGCATGAGCCCTGAATATCTTTCCATTTATTTGTGTCTTCAATTTCATTTATCAATGAAACTGTAGTTTTTAATGTATATGACTTTCACCTCCTTGGTTAAATTTATCCCTAGGTATTTTATTCTTTCTGATGCAATTGTCAATGGGATTTTTAAATTTCTCTTTCCGATAGTTGTATGTAGAAATGCAACAGGTTTTTTATGTTGGTTTTTTTATCCAGTAACCTTACTGAATTCCTTTATTAGTTCTAACAGTTTTGTAGTGGAGTCTTTAGGATTTTCTATATATAATATCATGTCATCTATAAATAGTTTTACTTCTTCCTTTCCACTTTGAATGTCTTTTGTTTTTTGTTATCTAATTGCCGTGGCTAGGACTTCCAAAACTGTGTTGACTGAAAGTGGGGAGAGTGTTCATTCTTGTCTTGTTCTTGATCTTAGAGGTAAAACTTTCAGCTTTTCATCATTGAGTGTATTAGCTGTAGGTTTGTAATATATGAAATTTATTAAGTTGAAGTATGTACCGTCTATAGATACTCTGTTGGGAGTTTTGTTTATCATAAATGAATGATGAATTTTATCAAATTCTTTTTCTGCATCTATTAAGATGATTATATTATTTTTCTTTTGTTAATTTGGTATATCATGCTAACTGATTTGCTGATGGTGAACCATCCCTACATCACTGGAATAAATCCCACTTTGATCATGTTATATAATCCTTTTAATGTTTTGTTGAATTCAGTTTGCCAACATTTTATTGAGGATTTTTGCATCTATGTTCACCAGAGCTATTGACCCACAAATTTCTTTTCTTGTGTTTTTGTCGGGTTTTAGGATCAGGATAATTTTGGCCTTATAAACTGAATTTGGAAGTGTTTCCTATACAATTTTGGAAGAGTTTGAAAAGGATAGGTATTAAATCTTCTTTGAATGTTTGATAGAATTTACCAGTGAAGATGTTTGGTCCTGAACTTTTTGCTGATGGTATTTTTTTTTTTTAACTGAACAAATTTCTTACTTGTAATTGATACTCAGATTTTCTATTTATTTATGATTCACTGTTGACACATTATAAGTTTCTAAGAATTTATACATTTTCTCTAGGCTGTCCAATATATTGGTGTAAAATTGGTTCTAATATTCTCTTATGATCCTTTGTATTTCTGTGATAGCAGTTGTAACTTCTCTTTCATATCTGATTTCATCTACACAAGAACACTCTTTTTTTCTTGGTGAGTCTAACTAAATATTAGCCAATTTTGTTTATATTTCCAAAGAACTAACTCTTAGTTTGATTAATATTTTCTATTGTCATTTTAGTCTCTAGCTCATTTATTTCAGCTCTGATCTCTATTATTTCCTTCCTTCTACTAACTTCAGCCTTCGTTTGTTCTTCTTTTTCTAGTTCCTTTATGTGTAAAGCTAAATTGTTTGAGATTTCTCTTGTTTCTTATGGTAGCCTATATTGCTATAAACTGCCCTCTTATAACTGCTTTTGCACCATCCCATACATTTTGGTAAGCAGTATTTCTGTAATTATTTGTTTATTGGGATTTTTAAAATTTTAAAGTATCATGTTGTTTAATCTCCATGTATGTGTGTTTTTTTCCAGTTTTATTCTTGTGATTGATTTCTGGTTTCATACCATTATGGCCAGAACAGATGCTTAATATGATTTCAATCTTCTTAACTTTACTGAGTCTTATTTCATGGCATAACATGTGATCTATCCTAAAGAATATTGCATATGCACTTGAGAAAAATGTTTATTCTCCTTTTGGATGGAATATTCTCTATGTATCTATTAAGTCCATCTGGTCTATATAATGTTTAATGCTAAAGTTTCCTTTTTTATTCTTTGTCTTGATGATCTATTCATTGATTTTAGTGGGATGTTAAAGTGTCATACTCTTATTGTATTTCTGTCAATTTCTCCTTTTAGTTCTATTAACACTTGCTTCATGTTTTTTTTGGTGCATATTGGGTGCATATATGTTTATATGTCTTCTTGCTTGATTGACACTTTTATCATTATATAGTGTCTCTTTTTGTCTTTTATTAGTAGTCTTTGTTTAAAAGTCTATTTGTCTGTTAAGACTATACTTATCTTGATGAGCACTGAGTAATATATGGTACTGTTGAATCACTATGTTGTACAAATGAAACTAATATAACACTGTATGTTAACAACATTGGAATTAAAATTAAAAAATAACAAAAGTCTATTTGTCTGATATGAATGTAGCTATACCAACTTTCTTCTTGTTTCCATTTGCATGAGCTGTCTTTTTCTATTCCTTCATTTTCAGTATGCATGTGTCCTTGCTTCTAAAGTAAGTGCCACGTAGGCAATATATAGATGTGTTTTGTTATTTTATCCATTCAGCCACTCTCTGTCTTGATTAAATATTTAGTCCATTTACAAATAAAGTAAATATTGATGCATATGTGCTTATTTCCATGTTGTTCATTGTTTTCTGGCTGTTATTGTAGCTTGTGTCTTTTTTTCCTGTTTTCTTGCCTCTGTGTTTTGATGAATTTCTTAAGTGTTATGTTTACATTTCTTTCTCATTTTCTTTGTGTATTTACTATAAATTTTTGTCTTGTGGTAACCATGAGTTTTACATCTATCCTCCTATGTATAGCAGCTTAAATCTGAATACATTCCAAAACTCTAAATTTTGCTCCCCATATATTATGTTTTTTTCTTTCAAATTTTTAATTAAATTCTAGTGAGTTGACATACAGTGAGTGCAATAATGGTTTCGGGAGTAGAATTCAGTGATTTATCAATTACATACAACACTCAGTGTTCATCATAACAAGTGCCCTCCTTAATACCCATTACCCATCCAGCCCATCCCCGACCCACCTCCCTCCATCAACCCTCAGTTTATTCTATAACTTTAAGAGTCTCTCATAGTTTGTTTCCCTCTTTCTACCCCCCCATATGTTCATGTGTTTTGTTACTTTATTTCCACATATGAGTGAAATTATTGGTATTTGTCTTTCTCTGACCTATTTCATTTAGCATAATATACTCTAGCTCCATCCATGTCATTACAAATGGCAAGATTTCATTCTTTTTGATGGCTGGGTAATATTCCATTATATATATACCACTTCTTTATCCATTCATCAGTTGATGGACATTTGGGCTTTCTCCATAGCTTGGCTATTTTTGATAATGGTGCTATATGCGTTGAGGTGAATGTACCCTTTTCAATGTGTAATTTTTACCTTTTGGGCAAATACCTACAGTGCAATTGCTGGATGGTAGGATAGTTCTATTTTTAACTTTTTGAGGAATCCCCATGCTGTTCTTCAGGATGACTACACCAGGTTGCATTCCCAAGAGTACAAGAGGGTTCCCCTTTTTCTGTATCCTCACCAACACCTGTGGTTTCTTGTGTTGCCAATTTTAGCCATTCTGACAGTGTGAGGTGTGAGGTGATATCTCGTTGTGGTTTTCATTACTATTTCCCTAATGATGTGTGATGTTGAGCATCTTTTCTTGTGTCTGTTAGCCATTTGGATATCTTCTTTGGAGAAGTGTCTATTCATATCTTCATTTCTTAGCTGGGGTATTTGTTTTTTGGGTGTTGAGTTTGATAAGTTCTTTATAGGTTTTGGATACTAACCTTTGATCAGACATGTTCTTTGAAAATATCTTCTCCCTTCTGTAAGCTGCATTTTAGCTTCGTTGATTGTTTCCTTTGCTATGGAGAAGCTTTTTATCTTGATGAAGTCAGTAGTTCACTTTCGCTTTCATTTCCCTTGCCTCCTATGGTGTGTCTAGTAAGAAATTGCTCTGGCTGAGGTCAAAGAGGTTGCTACCTGTGTTCTCTAAGGTTTTGATGGTTTCTTGTCTCACATTTAGGTCTTTTATCCATTTTGGATTTATTTTTGTGTATGTTGTAAGAAAATGGTCCAGTTTCATTCTTCTGCATGTTACCATTCAGTTTTCCCAACACCATTTGTTGAAGAGACTTTTTTTTCCATTGGATATTATTTCCTGCTTTGTCAAATATCAGTTGACTGTATAGCTGTGGGTCAATTTATGGGTTTTCTATGCCATTACATTGATCTATATGTCTGCTTTTGTGCCAGTATAATACTGTCTTGATGACTACAGCTTTGTAATATAGGTTGAAATCTGGAATTGTGATGCCTCCAGTTTTGTTTTTCTTTGGCTACTCAGAGTCTTTTGTGGTTCCATACAAATTTTAGAATTGTTTCTTCTAGTTATGCAAAAATGCTGGTGATATTTTGATAGGGATTGCATTAAATGTGTAGATTGCTTTGAGTAGAAGAAACATTTAACAATGTTCTTCCAATCCATGGGCATGGAATGCTTTTCCATTTCTTTGTATTCTCCTCAATTTATTTTATAAATGTTCTATAGTTTTTAGAGTGCAAACCTTTCACCTCTTTGGTTACATTTTTTTCCCTAGGTATCTAATTGTTTTGGTGTAATTGTAAGTGTGATCAATTCCTTGGTTTCTTTTTCTGCTGCTTCATTATTGGTGTATAGAAATGCAATCAAATTCTGTACATTCATTTTATATCCTGGAATTCATATATTAGTTTAAGCAATTTTTTTGGGGGGGGTTTCTACATAGGGTGTTATATCATCTGTGAATACTGAAATTTTGACTTCTTCCTTGATAATTTGGATGCCTTTTATTTCTTTATTTCTTCTTGTTGTCTGATTGCTGAGGCTAAGACTTCCAGTACTATTTTAAAGAGCAATGATGAAACTGGGCATCCTTGTCTATGACTGACCTTAAGGCAAAGGCTCTAAGTTTTTCTCCACTAAGAATGATATTAGCTGCGGGTCTTTCATATTTGGCCTTTTTGATGTTGAGGTATGTTCCATCTATTCCTACTTGTTGAGCATTTTTGTCAAGCACAAATGCTGTATTTTGTATATATTTTATGTTTTTGATGTCACATTTTACATCTTCTTATTATATGTATCCCTTAACTAAGTATTGCAGCTTTAGTTAATTTTACTACTTTTATCTATTCAAATTCATAGTAGCTTTATTGACTACCCTTATTATATTTATTTTTTTTGCAGTGAGCTTTTTACTTCTGTATGTTTTCCTATTTCAGTTTAAATAATTCTCCTTAGCATTTCCTGCAAGGATGGTTTAGTAATGACAAACTCCTTTAGCTTTTGCTTGTCTTTAAAACTCTTTATCATTTCTCCAATTCTGAATGATAATCTTGATGGTTACAATATTTTTGGATGGAAGTTTTTTCCTTTCAGCACTTTGAATGTCATGCCACTTCCTTATGGCCTGAAAAATACATCTGCTGAGAAATCTGCTGACAGCTAATGAATGATGTTTTCTATGTACATAACAATTTGTTTTTCTCTTGCTTCTTTTAAGATTCTCCTCTTTACCGGGGTGCCTGGGTGACTCAGTCAGTTGAGTGTCCGACTTCGGTTCAGGTCATGATCTTGCAGTCAATGAGTTTGAGCCCCGTGTCAGGCTCTGTGCCACATGGGCTCAGTCTTCTTTGGATTCTGTGACACCCGCTCTCTCTGTCCCTCCCCCGCTCATACTCCGTTTTCTCTGTCTCTCAAAAATGAATAAAACTTTTAAAAAATTTTTAAAAAAGATTCTCCTCTTTACCTTTTGGCATTTTATTTTAGTTTTTTTGTTTGTTTGTTTTTAAGTTTTTATTTAAATTCCGGTTAACATACAGTGTAATATTAGTTTCAGGTGTTTGGTTTAGTGATTCAACACTTACATACAACACCCAGCGCTCATCACAAGTGCCCTCCTTAATCCTCATCACCTAACCCATCTTCCCACCTACCTCTCCTCTAATAACCATCAGTCTGTTCTCTGTAGTTAAACGTCTTTTTCTTGTTTTGCCTCTCTCTCTCTTTTTCCCCCTATGATCATCTGTTTTGTTTCTTAAATTCCACATATGAATGAAATCATATAGTATTTATCTTTCTCTGACTTATTTTAGCATAATACTCTCTAGCTATATCCACATTGTAGCAAATGACAAAATTTTATTCTTCTTGATGTCTGCATAATATTCAGTTGTATATACTTACCACATCTTTATTCATCTGTTGATGGACACATGGGCTGTTTCCATAGTTTGGCTATTGTAAATAATGCTGCTATAAACACTGGGGTGCATGTATCCCTTTGAATTAGTATTTTTATATTCTTTGGGTAAATACCTGGTAGTGCAATTGCTGTGTCATTTTAATTATGTGCCTTGGTGTGGAGTGCTTTGGGTTCATCTTATTTGGAACTCTATGAGCTTTCTGCACCTAGATTTCTGCTTTCTTTCCCTAGTTAGGAAAAATTTCCATTGGTTTCTGTCTCTTTGTCTCTCTGTTCTCTTTCTGGCCACCAATAATGCAACTATTATTCTGCTTTATGTTGTTCCAAAGGTCTCTTTAGTTTGTTTGTTTGTTTGTTTTTTCATTTTTTAAAGTTCTTTTTTTTTCTTTTTGCTGTTCTGTCTGGATGAGTCCATTGCTTTGTCTCCCAGGTTGCTAATCCATTCTTCTGCTTCACCAAGTCTGCTATTAAAATCTCTTGTGAAATTTTTAGTTATTGTATGCTTCACTTTATGACTTTTTGTTGTTGTTGGTGGTACTTCTTATATTTTCTTTTTATTGACATTCTCACTATGCTCATCCATTCTTCTCCCAAGTTTAGTGATTTGAATCCATTGAAACTATTAATTTGAATCCCTTATCTGGTAGGTTACTTATCTTTATATCTTTAAGGAGTCTTTTATTTTTTTCCTGTTCTTTCTTTTAGGTCATAGTTCTATATTTCCTAATTTTGCTTAACTCTCTGTATTTGTTTCTGTGTGTTAAATATAAAATAGTTACTTCTATCAGTCTTGAAGGAGTGGCTTTGTGTAGGTGATAAACTTTGTTGTTCAACCTTACCCTAGCTCTTGATTATCTTTCAAACCTTTGTGATTATCTAACCACCTGATTTATTCTTGATTTGTTCTTATTTTTGAGGGTGTGCCAAGACCTCCCAGTATATGAGGAATCTCATTGAGTACGTAGTTTCAGGCTGATTGGAAACCAGACCCCTAGGTAAATGTGTAAAATATGAACATATATTCAGTCCTCTGGGATTGCAATTATAACCCCTGCTGGTGTCCAGTCCAGGAGATCTGGAAGTGTCCTTTGGGGGACAGCTGCAAAAGTTGAGGTAGCAGATAAGTACATATGCTCTTTTCTGGGAGGTATCTTTGACCTATAGTGAGGTCCAGGGTGTGCACAAGGATGGTGTATCCCTGCTTACATTTCCTGTGAGTGGTTCAGCCCTTTACATGTGGAGGAAATTTGAAGACTGTCCCTCAGCCTAAAGCTCCATACTTGTAAATAAGTCATTTCCACAGGAAGACTGGTATTGCATTTCAGTCTGTTTGTGTAGTAACCTGGGTGCAGTGACTACAAGCTCCATACTTGTAAATAAGTCATTTCCACAGGAAGACTGGTATTGCATTTCAGTCTGTTTGTGTAGTAACCTGGGTGCAGTGAAGTGTAGTGAGAATGTGTCTTAACTGCACATTTCTATGGCTCAGGATGCAGCTGAGGGTCCTTCTCTGTGTGTGTATGATGGCTTTCGTCTGGAAGTGGGAGAATTCCACAGCTCCTTGCTTACCAGCCCCAGCCATAAAGCAGAGGAGTGTCACATTTGTCCATGCTCGCTGGCTTTATCTAGTGAACATGAGAAGGCCACAACTGCTCTTGTTCACCTGCCCCAGCCAATTAGAGGGGAATTACTGCAACTACACAACCAGACTTCAGTAAGCAGTAGGATAGAACTTGAATGCTGGCCTTTTCTGTCTTAGTAAGGTGGAGGGAAGGGGTGTATCTGAATTTCCCCCCTGGGATAACAGGGTAGGTACAGAGTACAAAAATGGTACCTACCAGTGCCTCTGACTCAGGGAAAGTTTCAGTTGTCCCTTGCTCCTTCACCAGAGACTTTTAAATTAACATATGAATCTCTTTCGCATATGCTCACAATGCTTTTCAAACTACTAGGAGATTGCTTGTTTGTTTGCTTGCTTGTTTTTGTTGGATTTTGGTTGAGTGAGACCATATGTAAATTCTTTAAAAAGTAAATCTTGGGTTTGTATAGAACTTTGTGTCCCTTGGACATCAGCCTCTTTGGTTTTCTAAGCCATACATTTTGGGGGCTCATGTTTCCAGTGCAGATCCCAAAGGTTTGGATGATTAATGTAGAGGCACCAACTCCTTGCTCCTCCAGGAGAAACACCAGACTGATGAAATCCTATTATGTGATGCCATGACAGGGCAGTTTTTGGTGAGATCACATCTCTGCCTTCCTACCCATTTTGATATGGTCTTTGTATCATTTGTTATGGAGAGGCAGTTCATCTAGTTTTCAAATCTTTTTCAGAGGTATGATCCATATGTCACTGTAGAGTTGGTATCTCCATGAAAGGATGTGGTTTCAGGATGTTCATATACCACCATCTTACAGAAGTCCTAGCCAATTCTTATTCCCTTGGGGAAAGTGCTTCTTGTGATAGACAGCTTCTAAAATGTTTCCAATGATCCCACTTTCTGGTATTCATTCCTTTTTGTAATCTTCCTTTGTATTTGGGCTGGATATAGTGGCTTGCTTCTATGGCAAAAGTTATAGGATGTCACTCAGAAGATTAGGTTAAAAAAGAATGACTTCTGTTTTGCATGCACTCTCTCTCTCGCCTTCTCAGATTGCTTGCTTTGCTAAAACAAGCTACTATGATGAAGAAGCACACATGGAAAAGCAATGATGAGCCAGTGAAGCAGTAAGACCCTCAATTTAACAGCCCGCAGGAAATTGAATTCTTCCAAAAACCACATGAGCAAGCTATGAAGAGAATCCTTCCAAGTTAGACTTTCAGATGAGACAACAGCCCCAGATAATACCTTGATTATGGCTTTGTAAGAGACTGAAAAGGGAACCTAGCTAAGATATACCCGGATTCCTGACCTACATACAGAAACTCTGATATGATATATGTGTGTTGTTTAATGCTATTAATTCTGTGGATAATATGTTACACAGTAATATATAAGTAATAGAGATTTTGGCACCTAGAAATATGGTGCAGTTGTCTCAAATAACTAAGAATGTAGTTGTGGGTGTATAAACAGGTAGTATGTGGGGGCCAGAAGAATTTTGAAAGCCATGATAGATGAAGCTCAAATTGCCTGAAATAGACATCTAGAACTCTCAACTTTGAGAAAATTGATGTTGAGGGCTCAACAGGTAATGGGAATACATTACTCAAAACTGGAAAAGGAAGGACCCATTTTGTTAAGGGGCAGAAAACCTAGCACATTTTCTTTTACAGTATGTGAAAAGCAGAACATGTACCTAATGAACTTGGTGATCTAGACTGGCTTCTTCTTGATCCTTGTAATAAAATACGAGAGGAAAGTAGTAAATTTAGATAATTGTTAAACAAAATGCAACCATGACTCAATTATTCTGAAAGTTCCCAACCTCTTCACACAGTAAAAAAATGCAAAATTAAATGATTTCCAAGAACTATCAGGAAAATGGAGCCAAAACTGAGACTGTACAAACATAAGACTTCAAAAACATCAAAGGATGTTTAGAAATTAAAGGTGTTCCCCTCAGATTCTGTAAAAAAAAAAAATTGGCCTCCAAAAGCTTTAGAGTTTTGTCTTTCAGCCATATCAACAGAAGCCCAAGGTAAAGAAAAGCTTATTTTGAAGAGAGTTGTGAGTGTGGCTTTTGTGTAATGGAATGAACTCCAATGAGATTCACAAGTGGTCTGCACAGTTTTTGTGAAATATCACCAGACACACTGCCAGCAAGAATGATAGGGACAAAGAATAGTAAATAGTAAAGAGGATGTTGGACTTCTCAAATTCTACTGGTTGGAAACAGGTTGAGACAGTTGCTCAGCTGTAAACATGTGCTACTTTTTATGAAAAAGAAAGGAATACTAGGACAACAAAACAAGATCTCAGAGGGTAGAATCAAGAGCCAAATATGATGATGCACACACCTTGAAACCTATTCGAGAAACTGCTATGGACTAGTGATTCCTTTTTATGTGCCATCTCCTTGCCCTTTTTGAATAGAAATATCTATACAAATTATCCTATGCCTGCTGTACTCTTGTATATTGGTGGTGTTGGGGACAGATAGTTCTAGTTTCACAGACTACAGATGGAAGAGCTGTACTCAGTGAAATATAGGCAGGAATCTAATCCACAGCTGGAGCTAATTCAGGTGAAGAAATAAACTTTGATAGTGTTATAATGGATGAGAATTTGGAAACTTTGGGGATAAATGTAGTTTGCATGTGTAAAGTAGGTGGATGGTGTAATCTGCTTTTAAATTGTATCACAATGAACTCACTTTCTCTTACTAGTGATGAATGATTTTTTAAATTAATTGTTTAATTTGATTCACAGGTATTTTGTTGAGAATTTTTGGATCTGTTTTCATCAAGGATATTATCCTGTAGTTCTCATTTTTAGTAATGCCCTTATCTGGTTTTGATGTAAGGGTAATGTTGGCCTGTAAAGCCATCTGATCTGGACTTTTGTTTGTTGGGATTTTTCTTATGACTGACTTAACTTCTTTGCTGGTTATTGATCCATTCAAATTTTCTTTTTCTTCTGTTTCACTTTTCACAGTGGATTTGTATCTAGGAACATATCCATTTCTTCTAGGCTGACCACTTTGTTGGTAGTACTAGTAGTTGCAAGTAGTGTCTTGCAATTGTATTTCTTTGGTGCTGGTTGTTATTTGTCCTCTCTCATTTGTGATTTTATTTACTTGAGTTCTTTCTCTTTTTTTCTTGATAATTCTTGCTAGATGCTCATCAATTTTATTGATTTTCAAAGAACTAGTTCCTGGTTTTATTTTTTTGTTGCTGCTGCTGTTGTTGTTGTTGTTGTTGTTGTTGTTGTTGTTTGTCTGCTTGTTTCCGTATCATTCATTTCTGTTCTAATCTTTGTTATTTCCTTCCTTCTGCTGGCTTGAGTCCTCTTTTGTTGTTCTTTATCTAGCGCCTTCAGGTATAAGCTTAGGTTGTTTGAGATATTTCTTGCTTCTTGTGGTAGGCCTGTATTGCTATAAACTTCACTCTTAGAAATGCTTTTTCTGGGGGTGCCTGGGTGGCTCAGTGGCTCATTGCCTGACTTCGGCTCAGGTCATGATTTCATGGTTCGTGAGTTTGAGCCCTGTGTCAGGCTCTGTGCTGACAGCTCAGAACCTGGAACCTGCTTCAGATTCTATGTCTCCCTCTCTCTCTCTCTAACCCTTCCCCACTCATGCTGTATCTGTCTCTCTCTCAAGAATAAAAACTAAAACTTAAAAAAAAAAGAAATGCTTTTTCTACATCCTAGGTTTTGGGATGTGGTGTTTTCATTCTCATTTGCTTCCATGTACATTTTTATTTCTTCTTTGATTTCCTGGTTGATTAATTCATTGTTTAGTAGCATGTTATTTCACTTCCATATATTTGTATTCTTTCCAAATTTTTTCTTGTGATTGACTTCTACTTTCATAGCTTTGTGGTCAGAGAAGATGCAGGGTATGACTTTGACCTTCTTGAATTTGTTGAAGTTTGTTTTGTGGGCTAATGCAAACTTCTATTTGTATGTGATCTATTCTGGAGAATGTTCCATTTGTGCTTGAAAAGAATGTGTATTCTGCTGTTTCAAGATAGAATGTTCTGAATATATATGTTGAATTGATGTAGTCCAGTGCATCATTCAAAGCCATTGTTTCCTTGTTTTTCTATTTGCATGCTATGTCCATCAGCGTAAGTGGGGTGCAAAAGTCTCCTACTATTATTGTATTATTATAGATTAGTTCCCTTATGTTTGTTATTAAGTTTTATGTATTTGGGTGCTTTTATGTTGGGTGCATATTTTCCATTGTTATATCTTCTTGTTGGATTGTATGTTTTATTATTATATAGTGTCCTTCCTTGTCTCTTGTTACAGTCTTTGATTTAATGTCTATGTTTTCCAATATAAATATTGCTACTTTGGCTTTTTTTTTCTGACATTTGTTTGCATGATAGATGTTTTTTCATCTTCTCACTTTCTATCTGTATATGTCTTTAGATCTCAAATATATCTCTTGGGGTGCCTGGGAGGCTCAGTCAGGTAAGCATCTAACTTCTGCTTAGGTCATGATCTCGTGGTTCACAAGTTAGAGCCCGGTGTTGGGCTCTGTGTGGACAGCTCCAAGCCTGGAGCCTGTTTTGGATTCTGTGTCTCCCTCTCTCTCTGCCCCTCCCCTACTCATTCTCCCTCTCTCCCTCTCTCTCAAAAATAAATAAAAACATTTTAAAAATAAAACAAAATATATGTCTTGTAAGAAGCATATAAATGTGTGTTCTTTTTTTAATCCATTCTGTCACTGTATGTCTTTTGATTAGAGGGTTTAGTCCATTAACATTCATATTAATTATTGGTAAATATGTTTATTGCTATTTTATTACTTGTTTTGTGGTTGTTTCTGAAGATTTTCTCTGATGTTTTTTGTCTTTCATGTTTTGCTGACTTTCTTTAGTGATATATTTGGATTTATTTCTCTTTATTCTTTAAATATTTGTTAGTGGCTTTTGATATATGGTTACCATTAGGTTTGTATATAACTTCTTCTGCACATAGCAGTCTATATTAAGTTGATTGTTAAGTTTGAACCCATTCTTTTCTCCTGACTCCTTCTTGTTTTAGGTATATGTTATTATATTTTATATTCTTTTTTTATGCATGAGTTCCTTCACTTATTTTTAATAAAAATTTTCATTTTTACTG
The DNA here is from genome assembly GCF_014898765.1 of Herpailurus yagouaroundi. Taxonomy (NCBI): domain Eukaryota; kingdom Metazoa; phylum Chordata; class Mammalia; order Carnivora; family Felidae; genus Herpailurus; species Herpailurus yagouaroundi. Next base: position 4,671,264 of record NW_024412376.1, read on the forward strand.
CTTTTGTGTTTCCTACCTCTATACTGTCACTTTTGGTCTCTCCTTTCCATTTAAAGAATCCCCTTTTCTTGCAGGGCTGGTTTAGTGGTCATGAACTACTTTAGTTTCTGTTTGTCTGGGAAACTCTTTATCTCTCCTTCTATTCTGAATGACAGCCTTGTTGTATAAAGTGTTCTTGGCTGCAGATTTTTCCCATTCAGCACTTTGAATATAAAATGCCACAACCTTCCGACTTGCAAAATTTCTGTTGAAAACTCTGCTAGTTTTATGGGTTTTCCCTTATAAGTGACTAATTTCTTTAGTCTTGCTGCTTTTAAATTTTTTTCTTTGTCATCATATTTTGCAAATTTAGTTACAATATGTCTTCGTGTGGGTCTGCTTTTGTTAATTCTGATGGGTGTTCTCTGTGCTTCCTGGATCTGGATATCTGTTTCCTTCCTCAGATTAGGGGAAGTTTTCAGCTATTATTTCTTCAAATAAATTTCTTCAAATAAATGTTTATTTGTGTCTTTTGCCCATTTTTAATTTGGTGTTGGTTTTCGTTGTTGTTCTTGAGTTTAAGGAATCCTTAATATATACTTGTATACCAATCCTTAATATAAACTCTGGATATTAATCTCTTACCAGGTAATGATTTTTTAATATTTCCTTCCATTCCGTGGGTGCCTTTTAAGTCTCTTGATAATGTCTTTTGCAGACAAAAGTCCTTTTAATTTTTATTAAGTCCAGTATATCTGTTTTCTTGTTTGTTCCCTGTCGTTTGGGTATCACATCCAAAAACATGTTTCCAAATTAATGTTATGAAGATTTTCCCTGTGTCTTCTCAGAGTATTATCATTTAGTTCTTTAGGTCTTCAATACATCTTGAGTTAGTTGTTGCAGATGGTATAAGGGTCTAATTTCATTCTTTTGCATGTGGATATCCAATATCCCAGAATCATTTGTTGAAAACATTGTCCTTTGTCATTGAACGGACTCGGCAGACTTCTTGAAAATTATTTGACCATATATGAGAGGATTTATTTCTTAACTGTCTAATATATTCCATTCATCAGTAATGCCTGAATTTACTCCATGACCACATTGTTTTAGTTGCTGTAGCTTTGTAGAAAGTTTTGATCTCAAGAAGCATGAGTTATCCCACTTTGTCCTTCTGTAAGTCTGTTTTGGCAATTTGAAGTCCCTTGAAATTGTTTTAGGATGGATTTTTTATTTATGAAAAAGTGTCATTAGAATTTTAACAGAGACTACATTGAATTTGTAAATTGTTTTGGATAGCATTAACATCTTAACAGTATTATGTCTTTCAGTCCATGAACGGGTATGAATGGGTATCTTTCCATTTCTTTAGGCCTTCTTTGATTTTTTTCAGCATTTCTTGGTAGTTTTCAGCATACATATCATTTATCATCTTGTTTAGTTTAGTTGGTTAATAATAGTTTATACTGTTATAATTGGAATTGTTTTCTTAATTAAAAAAATGTTCATTGTTACTGTACAGAAATACATTTGATTTTTGTATGTTAATATTTTATTCCACAAATTTACTTTTTTTGATTAGTTCTGACAAGCTTTTTACTTATGGAGTCTTTAGAGTTTTCTATATGTACAATTATGTCATCTGCAAACAGATTATTTTACTTCTTTTTACTTCTTTCTCAGTAATTTGTATGCCTTTTATTTATTTTTATCACCTAATTGCACTGGCTAGAATTTCAAATATATTGAAAAGAGGAGGCAAATGTAGGCTTGCATATGCAACTTTATGTATTGGGTATATGTTAATTTTCAGGAAATAATTGCAAAAACAAATTTTTATTCTTATTAGATATATTCATATTTTTGTGTATTACTTATAATTTATAGTGCTTTTTAAAATAAAATAAAAGAACATAAGCCAGGAGGCCAGTTAACAAAATATAAAATGGTAAAGGAAGCAAAAGTTACATATACTGGTGACTAATTACCACTGGATTACCCATTTTTATGGAACAAGGGTTTTACAATGGTTACAAATGAAGTTAAAATATTTCTTTTGACAAACTATTCTTATCAATATTATAACAAAGATTCATGATAATTTATAATCCAAAATATTCACTTACATTTGAAACCAAAACAAAATTAATGAATTACGTTCCAAGTTTTGAGGGCACAAATCATTAACACTAATCAATTATTTATAACAGAATATTAATATAATATAGAAAATCTCCCTTATGGAGATTCTCATTTTAATTCCTAAAGGCCAAATTATATTACATTATTACAAAAAAACTATGTCAAGGCAAACACCCAAGTTATTTTTCTTTAATTGATTATTTAGATTTTGTATTGGAATGCTAGACTTTTTGTACCCAAATGAGAGTAATATGGAATAAAAAGTCTCAAATTAGACATATAAGAAATAATTCTTTTCTCATGTTATATCAAATGTATGAATGATTATGAAATATTATCTGTGTTTTACTTTAGTATTGTATAAATAAAACCTGCAAAAAAGTTCACTTGATGGAATATAACTGTAATGCTGCTACAAAATGCAGAGGAAATGGAGTAAGTAACTTTTTTTATAGTTCTAAGTTAAATGTTATTTTTGTGGGTAATTAAAAGTAAAAAAATTATCTTATTTGGGAGAATGGAGACTCTAGGTTACTTTTAATCTGACCTGGTCCAGAAATAGTTAATCAATATAAAGAATATCAGTGAAGCTAATTCAAAGACTGTTAAATATATTGTACTACATGTGTTGAATTTATTGTAAGCACCCACAACTTATGAATTAAAAACGTGTTTAAATGAAAAACATTTATTCTTTTCTTATGACAACAAGTTCATGCTTTACTTATAAATATGTACTTATAAACATAAATAATTTACTTATAAATAAAAATTTACTTATATAAATTCATATTTATATAAAATTCATATAAAATAAATATAAGTATGAATATATTGTGTTCTCCCTCATCTCTTAATAATTAAAATTTATGGCTATATAATATTTTATACAGAGTACACTTAAAACCATGTTGATACATTAGTGAATTTTCTGATTGTTCCTATGAAGAGATTTCTAATAGGAAATGTATCCTTATGCAAAAATTTTTATTTCTTCCCAACTGCTTACCTATCTTAATCTAATAATACAAATTTGCTGTCACATTTATGTTTAATTTTTACTTCTTTAATTTATAGTTCTGGTTATTTTTAAATTATTTTTCCTAAAAGAAAATCAGTGTAAGAGAGTTCAACATTATAAAAGTTATTTCAAATTTACCAAACTTATAGGATTCAATTTTATAATTTTTAAATTGTTTGGATTTAGAATATATATAAAATGCTTTTTGCATTATCTTTAATTTTCTATAGGTTGTTAACAAGGAGAATAACTATATTTAATGTTTTGTTTTTTATTTTCTATATAGTTATTGTTCTGATCTTTTGTTTTTCTTTGTTTAACTTTCCATTATAAGTCTTTAGTCTTAATGATTTTTATTAAATCTCAAAACAAAGTTAGAGATTATAGATTATTGATACTGTTTTCTTGGACACAAATTTATTTTCTTCATCTACTGCCATTTTTATTTTATTTACACTTTTGTATTTTTAATAAAATTTTTCACTATGAAAAATGACATTAAAATAAGTAAGATTAGACTTCTGTATTTATTTTAAGAATTTTCACTATTTGTTAGTTTCACAATTAAAATTAACATGTCAAGGAAAATCTAAATCTAGGAGAAGCTCTGTTTACTTCCCAATGACATGTCAACAGATAGGCAACTTTATTATTTACAATTTATAGAGTTGATTTACAACTCTATAATTTCCAACTTTAGTTCAAATTTTAAGAACATGTAGTGGCTTAGACATATTATTGTGAAATATTGGCAGTTATTGTAGTGTTGTTCTTTCTTTCTTTCTTTATTTATTTTTAGGCTTAAGTTTATTTGTATAAAAATTAGAAAAATAGCTGTTAAAAGTCTGGAAAGGTCCAGTGAAATAAATTTCTTGTCAGTATTTTAGCTGAGTGGCTATTTACACAAAAGAGGTTTTCAGTTTGAATTATTTCTAAATTATTTTTCTCTACTTTCATCGTTATTTATAAATTATCCACATGATTAGGGGTTTTTTGTTTTTTTCATTTTTGTTTTATTATTTTTTTCCAATATAAAATTTATTGTCAAATTGGTTTCCATACAACACCCAGTGCTCATCCCAAAAGTGCCCTCCTCAATACTCATCACCCACCCTCCCCTCACTCCCACCCCCCATCAACCCTCAGTTTGTTCTCAGTTTTTAATAGTCTCTTATGCTTTGGCTCTCTCCCACTCTAACCCCTTTTTTTTTCCTTACCCTCCCCCATGGGTTTCTGTTAAGTTTCTCAGGATCCACATAAGAGTGAAACCGTAAGGTATCTGTCTTCCTCTGTATGGCTTATTTCACTTAGCATAACACTCTCCAGTTCCAACCACATTGCTACAAAGAGCCATATTTCATTCTTTCTCATTGCCACATAGTACTCCATTGTGTATATAAACCACAATTTCTTTATCCATTCATCAGTTGATGGACATTTAGGCTCTTTCCATAATTTGGCTATTGTTGAGAGTGCGGCTATAAACATTGGGATCCAAGTGCCCCTATACATCAGCACTCCTGTATCCTTTGGGTAAATTCCTAGCAGTGCTACTGCTGGGTCATAGGGTAGGTCTATTTTTAATTTTTTGAGGAACCACCACACTGTTTTCCAGAGTGGCTGCACCAATTTGCATTCCCACCAACAGTGAGAGAGGGTTCCCATTTCTCCACATCCTCTCCAGCATCTATACTCTCCTGACTTGTTCATTTTGGCCACTCTGACTGGCGTGAGGTGGTATCTGAGTGTGGTTTTGATTTATATTTCCCTGATGAGGAGCTACGTTGAGCTGTTCATGTGCCTGTTGGCCATCCGGATGTCTTCTTTGGAGAAGTGTCTATTCATGTTTTCTGCCCATTTCTTCACTGGGTTATTTGTTTTTCAGGTGTGGAGTTTGGTGAGCTCTTTATAGATTTTGGATACTAGCCCTTTGTCTGATATGTCATTTGCAAATATCTTTTCCCATTCCATTGGTTGCCTTTTAGTTTTGTTGGTTGTTTCCTTTGCTGTGCAGAAGCTTTTTATCTTCATAAGGTCCCAATAGTTCATTTTTGCTTTTAATTCCCTTGCCTTTGGGGATGTGTCAAGTAAGAAATTGCTACGGCTGAGGTCAGAGAGGTCTTGTCCTGCTTTCTCCTCTAAGGTTTTGATGGTATCCGGTCTCACATTCCGGTCCTTTATCCATTTTGAGTTTATTTTTGTGAATGGTGTGAGAAAGTGGTCTAGTTTCAACCTTCTGCATGTTGCTGTCCAGTTCTCCCAGCACCATTTGTTAAAGAGGCTGTCTTTTTTCCATTGGATGTTCTTTCCTGCTTTGTCAAAGATAAGTTGGCCATATGTTTGTGGGTCTAGTTCTGGGGTTTCTATTCTATTGCATTGGCCTATGTGTCTGTTTTTGTGCCAATACCATGCTGTCTTAATGATTACACCTTTGTAGTAGAGGCTAAAGTCGGGGTTGTGATGCCTCCTGCTTTGGTCTTCTTCAAAATTACTGTGGCTATTCGGGGCCTTGTGTGGTTCCATATGAATTTTAGAATTGCTTGTTCTAGTTTCGAGAAGAATGCTCGTGCAATTTTGATTGGGATTGCATTGAATGTGTAGATAGCTTTGGGTAGTATTGACATTTTGACAATATTTATTCTTCCAATCCATGAGCATGGAATGTTTTTACATTTCTTTATATCTTCTTCAATTTCCTTCATAAGCTTCCTATAGTTTTCAGCAAACAGATCTTGTACATCTTTGGTTACATTTATCCCTAGGTATTTTATGCTTCTAGGTGCAATTGTGAATGGGATCAGTTTCTTTATTTGTCTTTCTGTTGCTTCATTATTAGTGTATAAGAATGCAACTGATTTCTGTACATTGATTTTGTATCCTGCAACTTTGCTAAATTCATGTATCAGTTCTAGCAGACTTTTGGTGGAGTCTGTCGGATTTTCCATGTATAATATCATGTCATCTGCAAAAAGTGAAAGCTTGACTTCATCTTTGCCAATTTTGATGCCTTTGATTACCTTTTGTTGTCTGATTGCTGATGCTAGAACTTCCAACACTATGTTAAACAACAACGGTGAAAGTGGACATCCCTGTCGTGTTCTTGATCTCAGGGAAAAAGCTCTCAGTTTTTCCCCATTGAGGATGATGTTAGCTGTGGGCTTTTCATAAATGGCTTTTATGATCTTTAAGTATCATCCTTCTATCCCGACTTTCTCATGGATTTTTATTAAGAATGGATGCTGAATTTTGTCAAATGACTTTTCTGCATCGATTGACAGGATCATATGGTTCTTATCTTTTCTTTTATAATGTGATGTATCACATCGATTGATTTGCGAATGTCGAACCAGCCCTGCATCCCAGGAATGAATCCCACTTGATCATGGTGAATGATTCTTTTTATATGCTGTTGAATTCGATTTGCTAATATCTTATTGAGAATTTTTGCATCTATATTCATCAGGGATATTGGCCTGTAGTTGTCTTTTTTTACTGGGTCTCTGTCTGGTTTAGGAATCAAAGTAATACTGGCTTCATAGAATGAGTCTGGAAGTTTCCTTCCCTTTCTAGTTTTTGGAATAGCTTAAGAAGGATAGGTATTGTCTCTGCTTTAAACGTCTGGTAGAACTCCCCTGGGAAGCCATTTGGTCCTGGACCCTCATTTGTTGGGAGATTTTGATGACTGATTCAATTTCTTCGCTGGTTATGGGTCTGTTCAAGCTTTCTATTTCCTCCTGATTGAGTTTTAGAAGCGTGTGGGTGTTTAGGAGTTTGTCCATTCTTCCAGGTTGTCCAGTTTGTTGACATATAATTTTTCATAGTATTCCCTGATAATTGTTTGTATCTCTGAGGGATTGGTTGTAATAATTCCATTTTCATTCGTGATTTTATCTATTTGGGTCATCTCCCTTTTCTTTTTGAGAAGCCTGGCTAGAGGTTTATCAATTTTGTTTATTTTTTCAAAAAACCAACTCTTGGTTTCGTTGATCTGCTCTACAGTTTTTTTAGATTCTATTGTTTATTTCTGCTCTGATCTTTATTATTTTTCTTCATCTGCTGGGTTTAGGCTGTCTTTGCTGTTCTGCTTCTATTTCCTTTAGGTGTGCTGTTAGATTTTGTATTTGGGATTTTTCTTGTTTCTTGAGATAGGCCTGGATTGCAATGTATTTGCCTCTCAGGACTGCCTTCGCTGCGTCCCAAAGCGTTTGGATTGTTGTATTTTCACTTTCGTTTGTTTCCATATAGTTTTTAATTTCTTCTCTAAGTGCCTGGTTGACCCACTCATTCTTTAGTAGGGTGTTCTTTAACCTCATGTTTTGGAGGTTGCTGACATCTTTCCCTGTGGTTGACTTCAAGCTTCATAGCATCGTGGTCTGAAAGTATGCATGGTATGGTCTCAATTCTTGTATACTTAAGAAGGTCTGTTTTGTGACCCAGTATGTGATCTATCTTGGAGAATGTTCCATGTGCACTTGAGAAGAAAGTATATTCTGTTGCTTTGGGATGCAGAGTTCTAAATATATCTGTCAAGTCCATCTGATCCAATGTCTCATTCAGGGCCCTTGTTTCTTTATTGACCATGTGTCTAGATAATCTATCCATTTCTGTAAGTGGAGTGTTAAAGTCCCCTGCAATTACCACATTCTTATCAATAAGGTTGCTTATGTTTGTGATTGTTTTATATATTTGCAGGCTCCTGTATTTGGTGCATACACATTTATAATTGTTAGCTCTTCCTGGTGGATAGACCCTGTAATTATTATATAATGCCCTTCTTCATCTCTTGTTACAGCCTTTAATTTAAAGTCGAGTTTGTGTGATATAAGTATGGCAACTCCAGCTTTCTTTTGACTTCCAGTAGCCTGATAGATAGTTCTCCATCCCCTCACTTTCAATCTGAAGGTTTTCAGGTCTAAAATGAGTCTCTTGTAGACAGAAAATAGATGGGTCTTGTTTTTTTATTCATTCTGATACCCTATTTCTTTTGGTTGGCACATTTAGCCCATTTACATTCAGTGTTATTATAGAAAGATATGGGTTTAGAGTCATTGTGATGTCTGTAGGTTTCATCCTTGTAGCGATATCTCTGGTACTTTGTCTCACAGGATCCCCCTTAGGATCTCTTGGAGGGCTGGTTTAGTGGTGACGAATTCCTCCAGTTTTTGTTTGTTTGGGAAGACCTTTATCTCTCCTTCTATTCTAAATGACAGACTTGCTGGATACAGGATTCTTGGCTGCATATTTTTTCTGTTCATCACATGGAAGATTTCCTGCCATTCGTTTCTGGCCTGCCAAGTTTCAGTAGAGAGATCAGTCACGAGTCTTATAGGTCTTCCTTTATATGTTAGAGCATGTTTTTCCCTAGCTGCTTTCTGAATTTTCTCTTTATCCCTGTATTTTGCCAGTTTCACTATGATATGTCATGCAGAAGATCGTTTCAAATTATGTCTGACGGGAGTTCTCTGTGCCTCTTGGATTTCAATGCCTTTTTCCTTCCCCAGATCAGGGAAGTTCTCAGCTATTATTTCTTCAAGTACACCTTCAGCACCTTTCCCTCTCTCTTCCTCCTCTGTAACACCAATTATGTGTAGATTATTTCTCTTTAGTGCATCACTTAGTTCTCTAATTTTCCCCTGATACTCCTTTTTTTTTATCTCTCTTTTTCTCAGCTTCTTCTTTTTCCATAATTTTATATTCTAGTTCCCCTATTCTCTCCTCTGCCTCTTCACTCTGAACCGTGGTCATTTCCATTTTATTTTGCAGCTCGTTTATAGCATTTTTTAGCTCCTCCTCACTGTTCCTTAGTCCCTTGATCTTTGTAGCAGTAGATTCTCTGCTGTCCTCTATACTGTTTTCAAGCCCAGCGATTAATTTTATGACTATTATTCTAAATTCACTTTCTGTTATATTGTTTAAATCGTTTTTGATCCGTTCATTAGCTGTCATTATTTCCTGGAGATTCTTTTGAGGAGAATTCTTCCGTTTCGTCATTTTGGATAGTCTCTGGAGTGGTGTGGAACTGCAGGGCACTTCCCCTGTGCTGTATTGAATTACATGCGTTTGTGGGTGGGGCCGCAGTCAGACCTGATGTCTGCCCCCAGCCCACCACTGGGGCCAGAGTCAGACTGGTGTGTGTTTTCTCTTTCCCTCTCCTAGGGGCAGGAATCACTGTGGGGTGGCGTGGCCTGTCTGGGCTACTTGCACACTGCCAGGCTTGTGGTGCTGGGGATCTGGCTGGCATATTAGCGGGGTGGATTGGCAAGGTGCATGGAGGCAGGAGGGGCAGGCTCTGCTCTGTATCCTTTGGTGATCTGCTTCTGGAGGGGCCCTGTGGCAGCGGGAGGGAGTCAGACCCACCACTGGAGGGATGGATCTGCAGAAGCACAGCGTTGGGTGTTTGCGTGGTGCAAGCTAGTTCCCTGACAGGAACCGGTCCCTTGGGAGGGGCGAGGGAGAAGGTGCTGGCGAGTGCCTTTGTTCCCCGCCAAGCTGAGCTCTGTCCTCCGGGGTTCAATAACTCTCCCTCCCATTGTCCTTCAGCCCTCCGGTTCTCTGAGCAGAGCTGTTAACTTATAACCTTCCAGATGTTAAATCCCGCTTGCTGTCCCAACACACTCCGCCCAGCCCCTTCTCTTTTGCAAGCCAGACTCGGGGTCTCTGCTTGGCTGGCGGGCTGCCCCTCCCCCCCCGGCTCCCTCCCGCCAGTCCGTGTAGCGAGCACCGCCTCTCCTCCTTTCCTACCCTCTCCGTGGGCCTCTCGTCTGTGCTTGGCTCCAGAGAATCTGTTCTGCTTGTCTTCTGCTGGTTTTCTGGTTTATTTAGGCAGGTGTAGGCGGAATCTAAGTGATCAGCAGGACACGATGAGCCCAGCGTCCTCCTATGCGGCCATCTTCCCAACCCTCCCTCCTGTTCTTTTTTCATCTATAATATACTTTTTAAAAAAATTAATAAGAATATTTTTAAGAGCAGGTTTAGGTTCACAGAAAACCTGAGGGAAAAATATAGAACTTTCCCATATGTCTCTTTCCCTGACATAAGTATAGCCTCCTGCATCAAAAGTGTACATTTGTTACAATTGCCGAACTTACACTGGTACATCATAATTACCCAAACTACTGAGAGTTTACATTAGGGTTCATTGTTTGTGTTGTATATTTTATGGTTTTGGACAAATGTAAAATGACATGAATCCATTATTATAATACACATTATAATAATAATTTTCACTGGCTTAAAAAATCCTCTGTGTGCCTCTTCTCTCCCCCAGCCCCAACCTATGGCAGGCACTGATTTTGTTACTGTCTCCATAGATTCACCTCTTCCAGAATGTTATATAGTTAGTATATAGCCTTTTCTAGAATCTTATATAGTTACATAGTATATATAGTTATATAGTTATAAAGCCTTTTCAAAGTGACTTCTTTCACTTAGTAACATACACTTAAGATTTCTTCATGTCTGGATATGAGTTTATTTATTCATCTCTGAAAGACATATTGTTTGCTTCCAAAATTTTGCAATTATGAATATAATTACTTAAATACCCATGTACAGGTTTTTGTGTAAAGATAATTTTTCAACTCTTTTGAGTATATACTTCTGTTTCAATTAATCTCCCTAGCAATTTATAATTTTATTACTCTGAAAAGTAATAATCTACATATGAATATCAACAAGTTAAGAAAAGAACAGCAGATTATATTGAAAATATTAGTTATTGATTGACTGTAAGTGGTGGGCATTCCTGAATCTGGTCTCTGTTGTTAAAGACAAAGTTTTCAGTATTCAATTCCATGTCTTTCTTTCATATGACATGCTTTTGAAGTATCTAAAAAGTTATCTCCAAATCCAGGGTCATGGAGATTTTCTCCAATTCTATCCTCTAGAAGTTTAACCGTTTTGTATTTTACATGTAGATCTATGATCCATTTGAGCTAATTTTTATAAAAGGTTAACTAAGTACTTAGTAACTTAGTTAAGTAAATTAATAATAAGTACTAACTTTTTGCATGTGAATATCCAGCACCATTTGCTGAAAGATGATTTTTTCTCCATTGAACTACCTGCCTTTGTTCCATTATCAAAGATCAGTTGATTATATTTATGTGGGTTTAATTCTATCTTCTCTATTTAATTCCATTAATTTGTTTTGATTATTGTAGCCTTAAAAAATGTACACATGTCAAGTAGTTAAATGGTTCTTCTTTATTCTTCAGCATTATGTTGGCTATTCTGGATCTTTTGCTTCTCCATATAAACATTAGTTTGCCAAATAAGTTATCAATAACCAGAAAATAACCAACTAGAATTTTTCTTGGGAATGTATCGAATGTATAGATCAAGTGTGGAAGATCTAACATCTCGAAAACATTGAATGTTCATATCCATGTACATATGCCTCCATTTTTATACATCTTTGAGTTTGTTACATTAGACTTTTGCAGTTTTCATAATACAGGTCTTGAAAATTTGAAACCAATTATTTCTGGTGCTAATATAAATGGCATTGTTTTTAAATTCAAATGCCAATTGTTTATTGTTATATATAAGTACACAATTGACTTTTATATATTAAACTTTCATTATGCTACCTTACATAATCACTTATTGGTTCATATATCTCTTTTTGTCGATTCTTTGGGATAATTTACACAATCATCTCATCTGAGAAGAAAAAATTGTATTTCTTTCTTCCCCAATTTTATATCTTTTATTTCCTGTTCTTATTTCCTGTTCTTAAGGTTTTATATTTAAAATCTTTAGGTATGAATAAAGTCATATGTTTTATGACTAAAACCATTAGGTACCATAAATTTTTATGACTAAAACCACTAGGTATGACTTTAAGTATAATGTTGAAAGGGAAAAGTAGTAAGACTAAACATCCTTGCCTTGTTCCTGATCTTAGCAGGAAAGCTTCTAGCTATATTTTCACTATTTTTTCTTATATTTCTTCAATGTAGTAGGCTATATTAATGTGAAATTCTAAATAAGGTAGAGCAATTTCCTATCTGTATATTTAAAAATGAATTCAAACCTTAGAGAAAGTCACATTCAAATAAGCTTATCTAAATTAAAAATAATAAAAAACATTTACTTCCTGAAAAACAATAAAGGAGATGCAATTTATAAACCTAGGGAACACTAATAATATTCCTTTTTCCTATTCTTCATAATTTTCTTTCATATTATTTTACATTGGAGCCTCTCATCTGTGACCCTCCACCCTCAACACACAAGTGAAATCTCACAAAATAAGTTCTTTTTTTTCTCTGAACCCCATGGCTTACTCTCTTCTTGCCACTTGCTCTTTTTTCCTCTTTCTCCCTCAACTTTGTCTCTTGTTTTACTCTATTTCAATTTATTTTTTTCTTAGGTTTTCCCCTAGTCTGTTATGTATTCTTATGTATGCCTTTTTTTTATTGAGGTACAATCCAGGTGTATAATTTAGTGATTTCATATTTGTATGCATTGTAAAGTGATCACCACAATAATTCTAAACATACATCATCATACATAATTACAATTTTTTTCTTGTGCTGAGGACTTTCAAGATCTGCTCTCTTGGTAACTTTCAAATATTCAATACAATATTATTAACTATATTCATCATATTTACATCACATCTCCATAATTTATTTATATTATAACTGGGGACTTTACCTTTGACAACCTTTACTCATTTCACCCATCATCCCCCCTCCCCCCACCTGTGGCAACTACCAATCTGTTTCTGTATTTATATGTTTGTTTTTAAAAATTCTATCTATGTTGGGATGAGCACGGGGTGTTGTATGGAAACCAATTTGACAATAAATTTCATATTAAAATTAAAAAAATAAAAAACATCTGTATTAAGACAAAAAATAAAATAAAAAATAAAAATTCTATCTATAAGTAAGATCATTTAGTATTTGCCTTCTAGTCTCTAATTTATTTTACTTTGCATAATGCCCTCAAGGTCCATCCATGTTGCCACAAATGGCAATATTTCGTTGTTTTTATGGCTGATAGTATTCATATATATATAACATCTTTTTTTTAATATGAAATTTATTGTCAAATTGGTTTCCACAACACCCAGTGCTCATCCCAACAGGTGCCCTCCACAATGCCCATCACCCACCCTTTCCTCCCTCCCACCCCCCATCAACCCTTAGCTTATTCTCAGTTTTTAAGAGTCTCTTATGGTTTGCCTCCTTCCCTCTCTAACATTTTTTTCCTTCCCCTCCCCTACAGTCTTCTGTTATGTTTCTCAGGATCCACATAAGAGGGAAAAATATGGTATCTGTCTTTGCATGACTTATTTCACTTAGCATAACACTCTCCAGTTCCTTCCACGTTGCTACAATAGGCCACATTTCATTCTTTCTCATTGCCACGTAATATTCCATTGTGTATATAAACCACAATTTCTTCATCCATTCATCAGTTGATGGACATTTAGGCTCTTTCCATAATTTGGCTATTGTTGAAAGTGCTGCTATAAACATTGGGGTACAAGTGCCCCTTTGTATCATCACTCCTGTATCCCTTGGGTAAATTCCTAGCAGTGCTACTGCTGGGTCATAGGGTAGATCTATTTTTAATTTTTTGAGGAACCTCCACACTGTTTTCCAGATGCTGGTGAGGATATATAACATCTTTTTATCCATTCATTCATAGATGAGCACTTAGGTTGTTTCCATATTTTGACTATTATTTAAAAAATGCTATAATTAACATCTTTAAAAATTAGTGATTTGGTTTCTTTGGATACATATGAAGAAGTGGAAGTACTGGATCATATGGTATTCCTATTTTTAATTTTTTGAAGAACATCCATACTGTTTTCCACAGTAGTTACACCAATTTGCATTCCCACCAACATGAGGGCTCCCTATTCTCCTCTTCCTCACCAACACTTGTTATTTCACATCTTTTTGATAATAACCATTCTAGCATGTGTGGGTAATATATCATTGTGGTTTTGATTTGTATTTCTCTTATGATCAGTAATATTGAGCATCTTTTCAGGTACATATTGGCTATATGTAGGTCTTCTGTTTCTCATTATTAAGTATGATGTTATCTGTGCATTTTTGTAGATTTTCCTTGTATTGAGAAATTTCCCTGTTTCTTCCTGGATTGGTGATTTTCAATCATATATTGTATATGTTTAGTCAAGTCCTTTTTTCTGAATCTATTGATATATAATCATATGACTTTTCTTTTTAGCCTAATGGTGTGATAGTTTACAGCCATTGATCTTCAAATAATAACCTCACCTGTATACCAAGAATAAAATCCATTTTATTGTGATATATTATTCTTTTATAATTTGATTTGCTAATATTTTTGAGAATTTTTGCATTTTTGCTAATAAGTGATATTGGCCTGTAGTTTTTTCTTATAATGTCTTTGGTTTTGGTATTGTGATAATGCTGACCTCAGAATGAGTTTGCAAATGTTCCTTCTGCCTCATTTTGTGGAAGAGGTTGTAAATAATTGATATAATTTCTTTCTTAAAAGTTTGGTCAAATTCATGAAAGAAAGGGTGCCGGGTGGCTCTGTTAGTTAAGTGTCTGACTCTTGGTTTTGGTTCAGGTCATGATCTCATGGTTCCTTTGTTCTGGCCCCACTTGGGTTCTTTCTCTCTCTCTCTCTCTCTCTCTCTCTCTCTCTCTCTCTTTCTGCCCTTCCCCTGCTCACGGTCTCTATCTCAAATAAGTAAATAAATAAACTTTGTAAAAAAAAAGAATAAGAAAAATAAAATATTTTATTTTACCTTCCTTTATTCCTTCTCTTTTACTCTTTCTTCTGTACATATGTCTCAGTTTCTAGTCTACATCAGTCCTTTCTGAAGCATTTCTTGCAAAGCAAGTATATTTGTGACAAATTTTCTGAAATTTTTTTGTTTAAGAAAGTCTTTATTTTTCCTTCTTTTTTGAAGTATAATTTTAATGGATACACATTCAAGGTGGCTGTTTGGTTTTTTTCAGCATTTAAATATTTCACTCCCTTCTCTTATTGCTTTCAATGATTTCTGAAGAAAAGTACAACATAATTATCATCCTTGCTCTTCTGTAGATAAAGTTTTTTTTTATTTTCTAGATTCTTTCAAGATATTCTCTTCATTTTTTTATATTTTCTGCAGTTTGAATGTTATTTCCACATGCATTTTTAAAATGTTTGCCTTGCCTGACATTCTCTGAAGTTTATGTATAGGACCTTTGGGGAAATTGTGTCAATATTGTTTCAAATAGTTTTCTGTCCCTTTCTTTTTTTCTCCTTCTGGTATTCCCATGACATGTATATATTTTTTAATTGTCCCACAGTTCTTGGATATTCTGTTGTATCTTTTTATTATTTTTTTTCTTTGCACTTAAGTTTTGGAATTTTTTTATTGACATTTTCTCAAGCTCACTGATTATTTCTTTGGTTGTATACAGATGAGCCCATCAAAGGAATTCATGTCTTCTATATAGTGCTTTAGATTTCTATTACTTAAAATATTTTTTTTTAGAATTTCTATCTCACTGCTTATATTACCCATCTGTTCTTTTATGTTGTCTACTTTCCCTAAGCACATTAATCATGGCTGCTTTAGATCCTTGGTCTGATACTTCCAACATCTTTGGCATATGTGTCTGGTCTAGACCTTTCTCTGTCTCTTCAAATTATGATTTTTTTAGCATGGCATGTAACTTATTATTGACAATCAGACATCATGTACTGATTAAAAAGAACTAACCTCCAACAAAAAAGTTCTTCTATGACAATATATGAGAAAATCTTGGAAAGTAATGACACTCTGATATGTGGGAAGTGGCTGTCTGAATTGATATCCCCCCAAAATCTCAAATCTCCAGATTCATCTGAACCTACAGAAATGGTTCATTTATTTCTGTCAAGGGATGAAATTCCCTGCTTGCTAGAAGATTATACAGAGGTCTGGCACTTGCAAATTAACATATGCCCCCTAAAATTTTCTTCCACTTTTCTTTCTGCCACTATACCAATAATAAGAATTACAGTATAATTTGACTGGAGATGTTCTGGACCTGATAAGGAACAAAAACAATTACACTCCAAAGGAAATGCAAGACTTGCCCCAATAGGGGCAAGAACAGTAGTCATGAACTGAATTCTGAGTTTGTTTTATGAAAGAACTAGAATATAAGGTTGACCTAGAGAATGTTTATTGATTTGAAGGACCTTTATAAGGACACTGACAAAATCCTCAATAGATGTAGCATGTACACTTCTATGATGTCTCCTAGAACCATGGGGGAAAAATGGCTCATACCACATGAATACAAATGCCAGAATATTTATGGTAGAAGAAGAGATTATAAGCCTCAGATAAATGGGCATGCTAATTGGATATACTATCTAAGGCCTAACCCTAAAAATGGCAGTGCATCACGTGAAGGTCCATAGGATATATCATTTATTTACTTAATTTTACTTAATTAAAAATGCACTAGAAATGGTTAGGAATTTAGTGTAGTCTATGCTCATGGTAGGAGATACTATTACAGATCTGGGTTCATTGATACCCATGGGGATGACAGAACCATGAGACAATAGAAGTCAATAATGATCAGAAATTATCATAATTAATGGCAAGATACTAGGGCAAACCAGAGGGGCCTGGTCCTCAGAGAATTATGGAAACCTTTCTTGTTGGGGAAAAAATATGCAGCCAACACAAGTACTGTTCAATCTATCCAATGAATTGTAATTAACAAAGGATAATCAGGAAGCTGAAAGCAGTTGTCCCAATAAAATTTCACAATTTCTTGCCACATTTCTGGAACTGAGCAAGGTTTTTGACCATGAATCACTAACTAAAGAAGCAGCAGCATCTTAAATACGAAGTTCTCAACAGGAGCAAAACAATATAGTTATGTGATGATGATTCTTCCTGTTCTTGACAAGAACTATGGCCATTTCTTCATGTAACTATATTTTGCAGTAAATGTTCTCCAAACATTTTGAGAACTGTTGGACACAAGGTCCAAACTGATACAAATACTCATAAACCTGAAGACTCATCACTTTCCCTTTTTTAGGACATGGACATATAGGGATCATATAATAAATGGAATTCTTTCCTAGGATATATTGGGTCTTAGGACTCACCCAGTGGCTATTTCCCCCCTCCTTATGTGTATGTTTGGAATTTATATATATACTGCTTGGCAAAACTGCCACCTAGAACTTTTGATGTGTGGTGTCAAACTGTCTTATGGGTAAATACAAGTGGAGGCCTCTGAAACTTCCCTAGACGGATAAAATATAAAACCAAAAACAATATCACGTCCTGGTGTAAATGGCTTGGATTATTGTCACCTTTAAAATACAGCAGATATAAAGTTAGTGGCCCCCACAATATCTCCATTTAAGTTACTACTCTAGTCTCTACAAAAAACAGGCATATCTTGAAGGATGATAATAGGATCCTCAAACTCAAAAGTGTTGTATTTACATTTGCAGTAATTGTACCAGATGTGTTGTCTTTACCAAAGATTAAGATATGGTATATGGTGTGTGGCTATTCATCAGACAAATCTGTTCCAGTTCATCTTTATTAGAAAAAAAATCATCTGATAGTTATCATATTCACATGGAGTGAATAACAATATACATTTTAGTTTTTCCCAGGACTAGGTTAATTTTCCCATCCTTTTTCGAGAGTAATCAAACAATATCTGTATTATTTGGACATCTGGAGAATATCACAGTGCTTATCTCTATCAATGACATCATGCTAATGGACCAGATAAGCAAAAATAGCTAGCACTTTGTAGGTATCTATAAGACATATGTGCTCCAGAGGATGAAAACTAAATGCTAAGGATATTCAGTGGCTTGTACATTAATAAATGATTAGGAGTCCAGTTGTTTATGTCATGTCAGGCCATCTCCTTTGAAGAAAAGGACATATTATTTTGTTTTACATTTTCCACTATTAAGATGGAAGTACGACAACTATTGGGTTTCCTCAGATTCTAGTAACAGCCTATTATATACCTGAAAATATTGTTGCAAGCCATATATCAAGTGATATGAAAGGCTAGCAGCTTTCTGTAGGGAAGATAGTAGGTGAGGTCCTTGAAGCTGACTCAGACTGGTAAATGCAAGCCCTATTGCTTCAGTCCTATTACCCAGATTAAATGGTATTAGTGCTTCCAGGGGTGGGGAAAGATGCTGAATTATGCTTCTATGATTTAATATAAGAATAACAATGTATACCCCAGGTTTTTGGAATGAAACCATGCCATTTCCAGTAGATAATTCTTCATTTTTGGAAAAATACCTGCTGGTGTATTATTACACTCTGAGAAAGAAGTTCTGACCATGAAACAACAACTAATTGTTCTGCCAAGATTTCCAAGTCACAAATTTTGTAAAATCTGAAATAATGCATTCATTATAAGATTGAAGTGGTATATCTGGAATCAAGCAAGAGCCTAACCAAAGGAATGAAAGAATAAGTAGGCCAAACTCCCATATAATTCTCTGGTCTTGCATTGGTACTTCTCCCTAGTTTCACCTATGAATACATGAAAGATTCTCTATGACTAGCTGATAGATCAGCAATGCCAAAGCCTGATGTACAGATGGATGGCTTGGTGTGTGGGTACAAGTCAAAAATAAATAACGGCTTTCCTACAGCCACAGTGAGGAATGAGCTTAAAAGACTTTGGTGATGATAAATCTTCCCTATGGGTAGAAATTCTGGTAGTTCAGCTAATCATAATATTGTGTTGAAGAGAGAAAGAGATTGATGTTAAAATATACACTGACTTGTAGGCTATAGTAAATTCCTTGGCCAGCTAGTCAAAAGACAAAAAAAGAGAAAGATTGAAAAATCAGGATTAAGGAGATCATGCGGATGAACATATGGGAGGAACCATAATTCATGACAATTTCATTTAGAATGTTAACTCTTACCAGAAGGATCAGCCACAAAAGTAAAAACAGACAAAATTATTTGACTGGTTAACATTTGCCAGTCTCCATTGCCCACCCAAATGCTGACACATTCACACAAACAAACTAGTTATTGTGGCAGCTATGGACAAGCAGCTATGGAGATTATGCATGGGTTAAACAAGGTGGAATCCCATTTACCAAGGGTGATCTAGTTACTGCCACTGTTTAAAATCCAATCTGAAGCCTTGGTAGTCAATGCTGAGTCCCATTATGGAATCATAATGTCAACTCTTATAGAACTGCTTATTTCTCCTTTACATTCTATCAGTTTTTGCCTAATATATTTTGAAGGTCTGGTACTAAGTGTATAAATATTTATAATTGCTATATCTTTTTGCTGTATTGAATCTTTTTTAACATATCATATCATTCTTTGTCTTTTGTAAACTTTTTAAAGTCTATCGTGTCTGATATTAGTATAATGACCTCTGTTCTCTTTCAGTTACTTTTGCATGAAATATCTTTTCCATCCTTTCACTTTCAATTTATTTGTCTTTGGATCTAAATTAAGTCTCTTATAAACAACATATAGTTAAATCATGTGTTTTTTTTAATCTGTTTTGCCAATTTATGTCTTTTTATTTAAAGTTTAATTTATTTACAGTTAAAGTAATTATGGATAAACAGTGACTTTGTTACTTTGCTGTTTATTTTTGATACACCTTATAGCTTTTTATTTATATTACTATATTCTTTTGTGTTCACTTGATTTTTTTGTACTGAAATGTTTAAACTCCATCCTCTTTTCCTTTCATGTATATTTGATAGCAGTTTCTTTGTGAAACTGCATTGGGGACACATTTAATGTACTAAAGTTATAACACTCTCATTTGAATTTATACAAGTTTAACTTTAAGAACATACATAAACTTTGCTTCTTTATTGTACTCTTGTCACCCCTATTATTTGTTGATGTCACAAATTAAATCATTTTACTTTGGATCCCAAAACATAAACTAATAATTATTTTAAGCTCATTAGTCTCTTAAATTGTGTAGAAACGAAATGTGAAGCTACAATCCAAGATTATAATAATACTAGCTTCTAGACTAATAATTGTTTTTTTAATCTATTAGTTTCTTATCATGTAGAAACCAAAATTAGAGTTACAATTTTTACAACAATTTCAGCTTTTAAAAATGCACATGTATTTACCTTTTTTGAGATCTTTATTTCTTCACATAGCTTTAAATTGTAATATACTGGCCTTTCAAATTACCCTGCCATACTTCTTCGACCATTTCTTGCAGGGCTGCTATGGTAATAATGAATTCCTTAGTATTTATTTGGGAATTATTTAAATTCTCCCTTACTTTTGAAGGACAGTTTTGCTAAATATAGGATTCTTGGTTGACAGGGTTTTTTTTGTTGTTGTTTTTCTATTAGCACTCTAAATATATCTTCCATCTGCCTGCTGGTTTCCAAATTTCTCATGAGAAAGCTGCTGATGGTCTTATTTAAGATCCCTTGTATGTGACAACTTACTTCCCTTCCTGCTTTCAAAATTTTCTCTTTGCCTTTGGCTTTTAAGTTTGATTATGATATGTACCAGTGTGAGTCTCTGAGTTCATTTTATTTGAAGTTTGTGAGCTTCTGGATATATTCACATTTTTCATTGAATTTGGGAAGTTTTCAGTAGTTATTTCTTCATATATTCTCTTTTTCTGAAATGCAAAAAGGAGTTCTTCAAGTTGATGAAAAGGACACTAACAACATGAAAACGTGTAAAAGTATAAAAGTCACTGTAAAAATTAAAATATATTCAAATTCAGAATACTGTAATATTGTAATGTTAGCATGTAAATCACTTTAAACTCTGGTATAAAAGTTAAGGGGTGCCTGGGTGGCTCAGTCGGTTAAGTGTTTGACTTCGGCTTAGGTCACGATCTCACAGTTTGAGTCTGAGACCCAGGTCAGGCTAGGAACTGACAGTTGGAAGCCTGGGGCCTGCTTTGGATTCCCTGTCTGCCTCTTTTTCTACCCCAACCCCCCTTTGTGCCCTCTCTCTTTCTTTTTTTTTTTAATTTTTTTTAACGTTTATTTATTTTTGAGACAGACAGAGCATGAACGGGGGAGGGTCAGAGAGAGGGAGACACAGAATCCGAAACAGGTTCCAGGCTCTGAGCCATCAGCACAGAGCCCGACGTGGGGCTCGAACTCACGGACCGCGAGATCATGACCTAAGCCGAAGTCGGCCGCTTAACCGACTAAACCACCCAGGCGCCCCGTGCCCTCTCTCTTTCAAAGATAAATAAACGAGCATTTAAAAAAATAAAAAATAGGGGCGCCTGGGTGGTGCAGTCAGTTAAGCGTCCGACTTCAGCCAGGTCACGATCTCGCGGTCCGTGAGTTCGAGCCCCGCGTCAGGCTCTGGGCTGATGGCTCAGAGCCTGGAGCCTGTTTCGGATTCTGTGTCTCCCTCTCTCTCTGCCCCTCCCCCGTTCATGCTCTGTCTCTCTCTGTCCCAAAAATAAATGAAAACGTTGGAGAAAAAAATTTTTTTAAATAAAAAATAAAAGTTAACAGACAAAAGTTTTGAAATTAACTAGATACAAAAATGTGTTAATACATCACATAAAATGATGGAGGTTGTGACATCAATTATACAAAATGTGGGGGAAGGAGAAATTAAAGTGTAGAATTATTTGTATAAGGTCAAATTTTGGTTGTTATCAGCTTAAAATAAACTATTATATCTATAAAATATTTTATGTAAGCTTCATCAGACTCACCTATAAAAAATTGTAGTAGACGCACAAAAGATAAAGACAAAGTAATCAAAGCATAAGAGTATTTAAAAAAAAATCAACTTACAAAGGAGCACAGCAAGAGAAGGAAAACAACAAAGGAACCACCAGTAAACAAGGGGAACAAAGGCAATAGTAAATTCTTACTAACCCATAATTACTTTAAATATAAGTTTATTGAATTTTTATTAGAAAACAACATCAAATGATATACTAGGCAGTATACAGCAATTTACTTTACTTTTAAGGACACACATAGGTTGAATATTAAGGAATGGAAAGAGATTTTCCATGCAAATGGTAGTCAAAAGACAGTAGTGTGGCTATACCTCTATCAGAGAAAAATATGCCTTAAGTAAAAGATTGTCAAAAAAGACAAGAAAGTTATTATATAATGATAAAAGAGTCAGTCATCAAAAAGTTACAAAAATTGTAATAGAAATGCATCCAAATTCCAAACTCTTGAATATATAAATGAAATATTAACAAAACTGAAAGAAGAAATAGACCATGATACAGGAATAGGAAGGAAATACAGAAAATTCTTAGCAGTGGTGAGTGGAACTTAATTAGTGGGTGAAAACTCTTAGTTTTATGCATTTTAAGTATTTGAATTTCATAAAATTGTATTTACTTGTTTTACTTCAAAATGAAAATACTAAACTATTAAGTGTAAAAGCACAAATAACATATAAACTCCATAGATGTAAACTGTTAGAGGTGTGAGTTGATCATAAAGTTTTACTTGTTTTTCATTTTTAATATTTTTGCATCTATTTTATTTTATTTTGGAAAATATGTTCACTTAAAATGAAATGCAAACGGCTTATCATTAAAGTAAAATTTTGGAAAGATGACTAGGATAAGAAATTAAGATGGCCAAGTCAATTGTTGGTAATTTAATTGTCATATTTTGTATAGAAATTAAAGTGTAGAAATAGGAAATGTGAAAGGGGTGGCAGCAAATGTTTACAAAATAACTAAATGATACAATATTTTTGAAAAATTCTAAATTCACCCAATGTTGTGAATATGATGGCCATAATATATTGAATCTCATTTAATAAAAATGATTGGAGAAGGCAAAGCATGTACCAGAAAGTCAATATATGAAGGTCGTAAGTAGTAATTTTGTCCTTGACCATTATGCTATCAAAATTTTCACTATTTTTTCCAACCTATTTCTCATACAGTATTAATAAACTTAGGAAAATTAATTTTATTCTTTTGAATATATACGTAAGATATAAAAACTAACAAATTTATATTTGTTTGTTTCAGATATGTAATAATTTGGGTAATTGTCATTGTTTTCCTGGCCATAGGCCTCCATATTGTGAATTCCAGATTGGTTCACCAGGGGGAAGTATTGATGATGGAAATGTTCAGAAATCTGGTGAGTAGAAATAAAACTTTTAAAACAAAAATAGATGTTTTATTAAATAGCTAAAGAAATGTAATGCTGAGTCTAATCTTTCATGATCACCTGAGTAATTAAAAGGGCTATCTTGAATAGTGACTTTAATGAAATTAGTATTACACAATATTTGTAATATTTTCTCAGATACTCAGTTTTCAACATCTTAGTTAAATAAGTTAGAAGATAGTATTCAATTTTCAATAAATGCCATAGCAAGAATTCAAAACAAATTAAAATATGGAAGAATAAACACTACATAAAAGGTTTGCATTTTACATTATTAAAAATTTTGTAGACTTAAAAAACAGCTATAGCATAGGGTGGTCATTCTGAATGAAATTTGGAAAATACATATGACAAAATATAAATGGAACTAATAATAAATCATACCTTGACTGATGAAGTAAATTTTTATATTTTCTCTTATTTGCATAAATGAAGGCAAGTGTCATATTTGTTGATTCAATCATTCATTCATTTATTCATCATTCCCTATACAAACATGTTAAGTGTCTGGTAAGGCAATAGTATTGAGATCCACATTTCAGAAAGTCCAATCAAGCAACACCATGGAGAATGGATTTGATAATATGAGTCTGAATGAAACTATTCATTGGAAAACAATTACCTTAATTATAAGGACCTGAAATAAACAATAAAAGAGAAGATGAGTTGTTGCATTATCATGTTTTTATGAATAACAATGAATAAGGCATGATGGTCATTGATATGGTCATTATATTTAGCACACGAAGAATGGGTAATGAAAATATATCTACTTTGCAAAAATAATTGAAGGATGGACACAGCATGAAGATAATGTATTTAATTTTGTATAAATAGAGTTTGGGTTACATGTTAAAGAATCCATGTGAAAAACATCTATGGGAATCCATGGGAATTTGATAATAACATTGCCAACTATCAGGGACTGATAACCCTTAATTTACAGTTATCTTATATTGAAAGTAATTTCTGGAAAGATAAAAATATGTACATTTTTATGTGTGATTAGATAAGAGATTTGGATATAAATTCTGGATGCAACAGTAGAGACAATCTCTAAAATAATTGTTAATCCTTGAAAAAAAGATGACAAAAAGGAGTGGTCACAATGATTTATTGTTCTGGTCATGAAAGATTACTATAAAATTACATATTTTCATCAGGTAATAATATACAACTATGATCTTTGACATAAGGAAAACACATGAGATTCACCATTGTAGGTTAGTGAGAGAATCATTCCTGCAGGCATGTAATGGGTGGTTCAAATGAAAATTGGAAAGAAAGAATGTACAGAAAAGATATTTGAAAAATTATGACCCCTAATTTCTGTACCAGGGTGAAAAAAGCTTACACTCAGATATAAGAAACTAAATGAACTTTAATAAGGATAAATGTAAAGAAATTTACACTTAAGACAATCATAATCAAACTTCTGAAAACCATTGGTAAAATAAATAAATAAATAAATAAATAAATAAATAAATAAATAGCTTGAGTTAGTCTTTTAATTATCCTATAGTATAGAGAGGAGATCAACAAAACCTCTCTCTCCTCCAGAAGCAACTAAAAAGGTGGACAAAACCTGTCAAACCAACCATTTCAGTACTCTGTAAATCGGCCAAAAGCTAATAAAAGTATTTATTCATGAAATCCACTTCAATTAACAAGAGTGTAAATTTGTGGTAATCCTTCCCTGAGGCTGTTCTTATTTCTTCAGTCCCAGCTCTGTCAACATGGTAATTTAACTAGGACACAGCAAGATGTGAAAACCATTAGCTTCCTCCCACCCAAGTATGTAGGAGGAAGAAAGGGATTACTTGATTCATTGGAGTATTGTCAACTACACTGGCAATCAGTTTATCAGGATAACATGGAGGACTTGCTGTACAGAGATAGCAGAACTTTTATGACAAGCAACAAACTAGGGAGTAACTATAAATTTAACAGGCCCAACACACTCACATGTCCATCAGTGTATCCTCAACTGATGGAGCCTGTGCACAACACAGAGGAGATTCAAGAGATACAGGTGGAAGGTAAAATACAAGCTAAGCTTGAAAATGACCTGAAGTTTGAATGAGTTCCCTAATGCACATAAAAATCTAGTAGCAGAAAGTTAAGACAAGTGTTTGCAAAGCAAACAAGCTTTGGCTGAAAACAAAACTGAAGACACAAGGATGGCCCAGACAAAGAAAATTAAAGAAATTTAAATAAAAAACAGCATAAACAAGAGCCATACATTGCAGACTAAAAAGCTGTAGCATATTTTGTTATATGTAAGTGATGGATCACTTGGTTCTACTCCTGAAACCAATACTACACTGTATATTAACTAATTTGGATTCAAATAAATAAATTAAAAAAGGGAAGTCTTAGCTAATACAGTAGGACAAGAAAAGGAAATAGGAATTATAAAAATTTTGAAGAAATAGTACTTTTTGTGTTCTCAGATGACATGATGGTCTATGTATAAAATCCCAAATAATAATAAAAAAAAACCTCCTAGAACTAATTAACATTTATAGCAAGGTTGCAAGATATAAAATTAATATATATACTGGGTGCCTGGGTGGCCCAGTCAGTTAAGTGTCCGACTCTTGGTTTCAACTCAGGTCACAATCTCATGGTTCATGAGTTTGAGCCCTATGTGGGGCTCTGTGCTGACAGCAGGGAGCCTGCTTGGGATTCCTTCTCTCTCTCTTTGTCTCTGCCCATTCCCCTCTTGCATACACACACGTGCTCTTTCTCCTCTCTCTCTCAAGATAAACTCTAAAAAAATTAAAATGTAAAATTAATGTACAAAAGTCAAATCACCTTAATGGGTTGAATTGCATATTGTTTTCCTTGAAGTGATGGAAGAAGTAAACAATGGTAAAAGCCTCTATGTTTGGGTTTGGGGTTTCTACTAACTCATAAGTAGTAGCCAATGGCCTGGCCTTATGGTCAGAGTCCAAGGGCAATGGAAACTTGACCTATTAAAGGGATGCCTGTATGGGGGCATGGCCCTATGGAGATTTGAGGAGTGACTTAAAGTAGGACATGTTGATGCTCATCAGAATCCCCTTGCAAGTCAGAAGGTGATTGAATTGATAATCAGATATTCCCATGTGATTCCTTGTGATGGCCACCTGGGTCCACAAAATAAAGGTATATAGGGATATTGCAGCAATGCAAAGATGGACTGAATTCAGACACATTGTTCTTGCAACCTCTGAGGCACGAAATGCCAATAAGAGCTCTTCTGTCTGTCACTAAAAGAGACAAAGACTGAAGATGGATATGTGGCAGGTTCCCTGGTGGGAAGGTCCTGATCATATCCAACAAGTGAGACTGATGCTGGTAGCCCTGGGAAGCTACACATGGGTCCTAACAGAGATAGACTCTGGCCTGGGGTTTGCTTGCTTGGTGGTAGATTCAAATGCTCAGAGTGCTATTAGGAAACAAAAACAAAAACAAAACCTGAAACAGAACTTTTTCACCAATTTGAATTGTTGACCATCACTTGTTTAGACCAAGAAACACATTTTACAGTCTATAATGTCAAAACTATGGGCAGAGAGATATCCTCCTCAGACTACTAGTTTGATAAAGAATTGGAAACATTGTCTAAAATGGAGGGAGATAAAGGCATGAGGTCTTACACACCTTCATGTGGGTATGCTCACATTCAACATGAGTGAGGCTAAAAAGAGTGCCCCCTCTTGGTAGATTTCTCTGTTTTTCTAGTGTATCCAAGTCTGCAAATACAAGGCAAGGAACAAGCATAATTCCTAAGTAAGAAACAAAACTATATGTTGTCTTTATATCAGAATTATGAAAGGCCTTGATGGGGAAGAATGTACCTTTACCCCATCTGGCAAAATTTAGGCTAACCATAAATGCAACTATATTGCCTGTGGGTAAAGATAGTCCACTAGTTCTGTACCTTTTTAATCTTAGCCTCTGTGAACAAGAGTGAACTGAGGGGAAAGGACTTTCTAGATAGACTAGCATTGTTGCCTGCAAGCTAGATCAGCACAGTAACCAAGCTTAATGTACCTTCCAAAGCTGGAACAATTTGTGTGCAAATGGAAAGAAGGGGGAATAATTGTAAAGGATAGAGGAATGAATAATTGGGTTATTTAATGAGAGAAATCCAATATTACATTAACAGCTCAAAAGGGACTAAACCAGAGATGATACTGTCTTAGCTTGATGGTATTAGATGCCTGAAAGAACGAAGCCCCAGTCTAGATGCCACATAGGGCTATTACACAGAGAATTTGTCTCTAACAACATTCCAATATTTGGGCTCAGACCATCTCACTAATTCCTATCTAGCATGTTCAGTTAATATTGCTTGAAGGGCAGATTTATACCCTTCTGTTTTATAAAACCAAGTATGGGTTACATTCCCCTCAGATACAATGTTCATCTCCATAATAGCATCAGGTAAAAGAGATGCAACCATTTCACATAAAGTTTTTATGTATACCAATTTCATAATCTTATCAGCCCTCATATTTTTATGTTCTTCCAATCTATTTTAGCTCACATCAAGACTTCACCAATGTGTTTTGGGTACCACACTCTCTAGGGTTTCTGTATCAAGGAGTCTTGGAAATTTCTCCCCCTCATTTCCTGACCATTTTACCCATTCTTGTGAACAAGTCTTTGGGAGACATCCCTAGTGAGAAATCAAGCCGAGGGATTCAGGCCCTTTTGTCCATCTTTAACTCAATCAACCTGCTTAACCACTACCACAAGCACAAGTGATTTCTGGTCTTGTTTCTCATTGTAATCTCCACCTTAATGCTTTTTAAAATCTTCCAAACTGAGAAAAATATAATGAGCTTGTTCAGGAACTTCAATATTGGGGGACCAGCAGGAGGTCCCTTTTGTTTACCCTACCTCTGGTAGTGTGGTATTAAAACCTTCGTTTTGGAGCACCTGGGTGTCTCAGTCAGTTAAGTGATAGACTTTGGCTCAGTTCATGATCTCATAGCTCGTGAGTTCAAGTCCCACGGAGGGGTCTGTGCCATCAGTGCAGATCCCACTTTGGATTCTCTCTACCCCTCTCTCTTTTCCCATTCCCTGCTTGCATTCTCTCTTTCTCTCTCAAAAATAAACAAGCATTAAGAAAACACCTTTGTTTCAACCCCATCAATGTCTGTTTTATTCACCCCACTTATTAATTGCTATCTAAGGATTTCCACCATTCTGGGATCCATTTACAGTTGCACCAAATCCATAAAATACCTAGGAATAAATCTAACCAAAAAGATGAAAAATCTATACACTGAAAACTATAGAAAGCTTATGAAAGAAATTGAAGAAGACACAAAAAAAAAATGGAAAAAGATTCCATGCTCCTGGAAAGGAATAACAAATATTGTTAAAATGTCGATACTACCCAAAGCAA
>NW_024412376.1:4704966-4771396 GCF_014898765.1 Herpailurus yagouaroundi
GCCAGACTCGGGGGCTCTGCTTGGCCGGCGAGCCGCCCCTCCGCCCCGGCTCCCTCCCGCCAGTCCGTGGAGCGCGCACCGCCTCGCCGCCCTTCCTACCCTCTTCCGTGGGCCTCTCGTCTGCGCTTGGCTCCGGCGACTCCGTTCTGCTAATCCTCTGGTGGTTTTCTGGGTTATTTAGGCAGGTGTAGGTGGAATCTAAGTGATCAGTAGGACGCGCGGTGAGCCTAGCATCCTCCTACGCCGCCATCTTCCTATATATATATAT
The DNA here is from genome assembly GCF_014898765.1 of Herpailurus yagouaroundi. NCBI lineage: Eukaryota > Metazoa > Chordata > Mammalia > Carnivora > Felidae > Herpailurus > Herpailurus yagouaroundi. The sequence goes on from NW_024412376.1 coordinate 4,705,235, forward strand.
ATTTAATGGAGTATTACTCGGCAATCAAAAAGAATGAAATCTTGTCATTTGAACTACATGGATGGAACTGGAGGGTATTATGCTAAGTGAAATTAGTCAGTCAGAGAAAGACAAAAATCATATGACTTCACTCATACGAGGACTTTAAGAGACACAATAGATGAACATAAAGGAAGGGAAATAAAAATAATATAAAAACAGGGAGGGGGACAAAGCAGAAAAGACTCATAAATATGGAGAACAAACTGAGGATTACTGGAGCGGTTGTGGGAGGGGGGATGGGCTAAATAGGTAAGAGGCATTAATGAATCTACTCCTGAAATCATTGTTGCACTATATGCTAACTAATTTAGATGTAAATTTTTTTAAATAAAAAATTAAATTAAAAAAAAGAAAAAGTACATACAATATAATTCTATTCACATAGGTTTAAAATCTGTCAAAAATTGATTCATGTAGTATTTCTCTTTTGGAAGGATAATTACTGGAAAAAATCAGGTTGAGTGTTCTGAGGTACTCATAATATCCTGAGCCCTGGATTTGGTGTTGACTATATGGTTGTGTTTAATTTAGAAAATTCTTTGAGCTGTATAATCATGGCACGCATCAATTTCTGTTTTTATGTTATACTCCAGTAAAAATTCACTAAATAATAATAGAAGAAATCAAGATACTTGTAAACTTTGGAAAGAAATATTGATTAGAAATTATTGAGGATTCTCTTGGATTCTGGCAGGATATGTTTTGAGATAGCTCTCCATCTATCAATTCATCCATGCATCACTCAATCACTCATTTGGTTAGTTTTTATTTTTACAAAAAAGGAGATCCTAAAATATATATTCTACTTGAGTTGTTCATTCCCTATATCATTGAATTTATCAAAGTCTATCTCATTCTTTTTAGTAGTGACACGGTATCACATTGTATGGATATCTCATAACTTAATTTAGCCCTTGTCCTGTTGATGGAACTTTTTGCTATTTCTCTTTTTCTATCACAAAACTGCTATAATAAAATTCTTTTATTTGCAACATTTATGATCTAGGTGAGTCTTTTTTCCCAAAAATTTTATTTAAATTCCAGTTAGTTAATATATAGTGTAATATTAATTCCAGGAGTAGAACTCAGTGATTCATCAGTTACATATTACACCCAGGGCTTATCATAAAAAGTGCCTTCCTTAGTACCCATAGCCTATTGAGTCCATCCTCCACCCACCTCCCCCCATCAACCCTCACTTTTCTCTATTGTTAAGAGTTTCTCATGGTTTACTTCCCTCTCTCTCCTTTTTCACCTTCCCATAAGTTCATCTCTTTTGTTTCCTAAATTCCAGATATGAGTGAAATCATATGATATTTTTCTTTCTCTCACTGACTTATCCTTCCTAATTTTTAAATTAAATTCTATTACTGTATTACTTTTTAAAAAAATATTGATGTCATAAATATGCCAAATGTAGTAAGCAGTACTCAAAACATGTACACAGTTAACATAATAATTAAAAATATGCATAAAAGACAAGAAATCTGACAAAAGCTCCATCACTGTTTAGGGTTATGAACTTAAATGTCCTTTTATTTTCCCCATAAGAGTTTGCAATGTATTAAAATTTCAATCATTTACATAAATATTATATACAAAATAATTAAAGTGAAAGAAACATGTTTTTTTAATATTCAGTGAATATCTACTGATTTCTATTTCATTTTTAGATATAATTTTTATTGAAGAAGGCTACAATGAACAGCAAAACAACTGGCTTATTCTGAGTTTCTACATTGTTCTTCCCTTTATCATAATTTTCACCATTATGATCATGAAACGAAATGAAATGAGAAAATCATGCAACAGACAAAATGCAGAATATGAAGGGTAAATATGACTATGCAAATAATTTATGATCTTAAATTGTACTGCTCATTGACCAGTGAAATAAATCCATTATATAGTATTCTTAAGTTATATTCATTCCTTATATTCATTAGTTATATTCATTTCTAATTATGCATTATTTTTAATCTAATGTAAAAGGCATTTTTATAATTTGTTTTCCAATAGATTGTTTTTAGCATACTGCAGCAAGTCCAAATTTTGGCTGTTCTAGAACTGTTTTCCCAAAGAATATTTACAGTATTTAGGTGTTGTGTTCAAACTTTCATTAATTCCTGAACCTCAAAATATTTCTCTTCAGTAGTTTCAAATCCTGTGAAAAAAATCCCTTCAGAATTCCTTAGAAATTAGATACCATTTCTTATTAATTTCTACATGCTATTCTTATTTTTGTCCTTCTTCTCTTCTGATGAAATTTATCACCAGTAAAACTATCCAGTTTTGGGTTTCTCAAAAATTTTAATTAATTAATGGTTTTTCTAGTGGATGACCTCTCCCTTGATGTCAGTGGTTAATTTAAGTCCCCTACTACAACTGTACCGCTCTATCTCCCTGTAGATCTGTTAATATTTGCTTTCTATATTTAGGTGCATATATCTTGTTTGGATTGACCCCTTTGTCATTACATAACGCCTTTCTTTGTCTTTATTGCAGTCTTTGTTTTAAAGTCTCTTGTACATCCCAGCTTTCTTTCTTTTTTTTTCCTTTTTTGATTTATTTATTTAAATTCAAGTTAGTTAACATACATTATAGTATTGGTTTCAGGAGTAGAACCCAGTGATTTATCACTTAACATGTAACACCCAGTGCTCATCTCCACAACTGCCCTCCTTAATGCTCCTCACCCATTTAGCCCATCCCCCTATCCATCTCGCCTCAAGCAACCCTCAGTTCTCTGTCTTTAAGAGTCTGTTATGGTTTGCCTCCCTTTCTGTATGTGAGATAGGAGATGGTAATTGTGTCTAATATTGTGTTTCTTATATATTTTTTTAATTTTATTAGTGAGGCTGAAAATCTTTATTTTCATCTGGGCTGCACCATTTTTTTCTACATAGAAATTACTTTCATGTCATTTGGCCTCTTTTCCCTATTTGCTTATATTTTATCTTTTACAGGAGTTGTTTATACACGTATATATAGTTTACTAATGCTTTTTTTTTATTTGGACATGAATATCCTCTCTCGATTCTTACTGAGTTTATAGAGTAATTAGAGAATTAGTAGCTTAAAGTATTGTGTATTTCTATCCTCAACATGTATCATAGGAATATATTCAAAAAAATATCAAAAGATTTTTCATCACATAAAAGGCTAATGGTGATGGTACAAATTGCCCTATTGTCTGATCCAATTAGATCCAATTGCCTTTGCAAGAGTAGTCTTTGAGGCTTGTTTCTTTCTGAACCCAAAGGGACGTTACTTAGCTGTCTCTTTTCCTGGTTCTCTCTGTTAAAATTTTAGATGATCTGTAATTTAGCTTGTTCTCAATAGCTTCCAGCCTTATATTAATTGTTTACCAACATAATCTCCATAGTGTATGACAGTGTCCTTAGGGTTGGACTTCTTCACTTTCTGTTCCCAATAAATCACTTACCTTGAGAGAGCTACCAATCCAATAATTTCACTCTTGGAGATTTATATCTGAGAAATGAAAATCATTCTCTCACACAAACTTGAACACAAATGTTCATAACACCATAATACAGAATACCCCCAATCTGGAAATTAAGGTCATTCAATGAATAAATCATTATACAACCTGTGGGAAACCCATACCTCCACACACTATACAGTAATAAAAGAAAACAAACAATTTTGAGAACACTAAAGGGAATTATGCTAAGTGAAACAAAGCCCTTTTCAAAAGGTTAGATACACTATGATTCCAATTATATAAAATTCTTGCCATATTAAAAATGACAGTTTTTGAGGATAGATTAGTAGTTGCCAAGAGATAGGGATAACGGAGAGAGTGGGTAAGTCCGTTAAAGAGTAGCAACAAAAGCTTTTGTTGATGGTACAGTTCTGTATCTTGATGTGGCTATAATTACATGAAACTACACATGTGATCAAGTTGCATAGAACTACCTGGACATAAACATACACACATATGCATGCATGTCTAAATTGTGCAATCTGAGCAATCTCTGTAAGTTGTGTTAATGTAAATTACCTTTTCATATTATAGTATAGTTAGGCAAAATGTTATCATGGGAAATGCTGAGTAAGGGGTACATGAAAGCTTTCTGTACATGTCTTTGCAACTTGCTATGAATATGAAACTACTTAAAAATAGAAGGTCAAAAATTGGATCGTAGACATAAATTTAATAAATTATTCAACTTTATAATGAATACATAAAAAACTCTACAGATGTAGGACAAGATCAAAAATTCATTCATATGAGAACAAATCATGATCCATAAGAAAAATTTGTATGTGATACAAATTAAATGTATTTGATCTGAAAAATATCCTGTTAAAAAGGTAAAAATACAGGCTTCAGTCTGATAGAATGTATTTGCAAACCATATATCCCACAAAGACTTTATATCTATATTTTAAAAGTTCACCAACAGTTGAAAAAATGTGAGGTTAAAAAAAGACAAAGATGTGAGCAGAGAATGGACTAAAGAGTATGTACAGATGGCAAGCAAGCGTATTAAGTTATACTTAACATGATTAGTTACTTGGGTAATTATTAAAACAACAATGAGATAATATCACACTTCCCCCAATAGATTGATTAAGATAAAAATATTAATATAGTAACTACTGATGAGGATACAGAAAATTGGATCACTTGTACATTGCTGGAGGAAATGCAAAACCATATAGCTACTATGACTACAATTTGTCAGCTTTATCATACAACCCAATAATTTCACCCTTGGGTATTTACCCTAGAGAGGACTTTTACATTTATGCAAAATGTATGTGCATTGAACATCCATAGCAATGTTATAATTTTTAGTTATCCAATTGATAAAATTGGGTAAAAATTATCCAATTGATCTTTTGATGGATGCCTGGTTTAACAAACTGTGGAATATTCATACTGAGGAAGCTACTCAGGAATAGCAAGAAATTAATTATTAATACATAATGCAATTTTGATGGATCTAAGGAAATTACATGAGAGAAAAAAACAAAGTTCAAGAGCTACCATACAATACCATTTATATAAGGTACTTGCATTACAGTTATAGTAATGCAGACCAGATTAGTGGTTGCCAGGGATTAGGAATTGGGAGTAACGCAGGTAGGTGTACCAAGTAGGGATTGTATGGCTTTTTGTGGTGATGGAACAATTCTATATGTTGATGTTGGTGTTGGACACACTAATTTATACATGTAATAAGATAGAAAACATTAATACACATATAAACACAAGTCATTGCATGTAAAAAATTATAAAATCTAAATTAACTCTGTGGAATATACCAATGTCGATTTCCTGGCTTTGATAATGTAATATTATCATGCAAGATTTTACCATCAGGAGAAACCAAGTGAAGGATACCTTTTTATCCTTGTGTATACACACATTAAATCTCCCAGTAAAAAAATTTAAACTTCCTATAAATCTATAAGTATTTCAAAAAATTAAGCAAAATTAACATTTGCCCCCCCCAAAAGCCTATTAAATGATTCCTAAGAATGTAGAAAAGAGGATAAAAAGAATGACAACGATAATATATAGCCAATTAAAAAAGCCCTAAAAAACAGAAAATGTGGGGCACCTGGGTGGCACAGTGGTTAAGCTTGGTCCAATTCAATCTTGGCTCAGGTCATGATCTCACTGTTCATGAGTTCAAGTCCCACATTGGGCTCGGTGCTGATGGTGCAGAGCCTGCTTGGGATTCTGTCTGTCCTTCTGTCTGCCCCTCCCCCGCTTGTGCTCTCTATTTCTCTCTCTCTCAAAAATAAATAAGTAAACTAAAAAAATGTTTTAAATAACAGAAAATGTAAAATTGGATAAGAATCAAGATAAATATATGCTCTCAGCAAGAAATCCACATTCAATCTAAAGAAACAAATGTGTTACAAGTAAAATATCTACATGCTAACACTAACCAAAAGGAAGCTAAAGTGGCTATATTTATGTCAGCCAACATAGTCTGAAGAAGAAATATTATAACAAGAGTATAACTTGATCATTATAATCATAATAAAAGAATAGTCTTTAAGAGCACATATAATTCCTTCAGTTCTAACAGACTTTGCTTTATATATTTGAAACTCTATTATGAGCTGCATAAGAGAAAAAGTCACAAATATAATTCGAAGTTTCAACATCTCTCTCTCAATATAAGCAGACTGAAAAACAGTAAGAATACAAAAGAATTGAAAAACACTAATTAGCAGCATGACCTTTTAGAAGACCTCACTACAACATCAGAAATCACATTTGTTTCAAATGCACCTGAAACATTTAACAAGTTAGCCCTAAAGTGTGCCTTGAAAAAGTAACAAATTCAAACAGATTCAGATCATGTGAAATATGTACTCTGAACAAATAGAATTATACAAAAATGTTTGGGAAAGTATGCCACATATTTTTCAGTAATTCACTGATCAAAGAAAAAAAATAAACAGAAAAATTAGAACATATTTGAACACTAATTGAAAATAAAAATACATGATAAAATTTGTCAGATAGATAGATAGCAGTACTTTGGGGAAAAGTTATATTATTAATAGTTTATATCAGAAAGGCAAGAAATTTTAAATCAACTACATTAGCTCCCACACAAAAAAAGTATACAAAGAGGAACAAATTCAACCCCATATAAAAGGGAAATGAAATTATGAAATTTAGAAAACAGCAATAACAAAATAGAAAACAGGGAAACAATGAAACCAGTGAAACAAAAAACTATGTTCTGGGAAAGATCTTTTTGGAAAAGTACTAACTGTGTAGCCACACTGGTAAGAATAAAGAGACAGTGGACAACAACAATACCAGTATCTAGAATGAGAGAAGAACCCTCATTACTGATGCTATAGACAATGAAAAAATACTGAGGAAATATTGTAAAAGTGTTAATACTAAACAGTCTGACAACCTAAATGAAATGGACAAATTCCTGAAAGACTGAACTATTGAAGCTTATTCAAAAAGAAATGGGGAGGAATTAAGATGCTGGAGTCATAGTAGGACCCTACGCTTGCCTTCTCCCTCAAACACAGCTAGATAAATATCAAATAATTCTGAACACCCAAGAAATCCATCTGAGGACTGACAGAACAGACTTCACAACTAGATGGAGAGAAGAGGCCAAACACATCATGGAAGGTAGGAGGTGTGGAGTCGTGATTTGTGGGAGAAATGGATAGTGGGTGATGCTAAGGGGAGGGAGCACTGGTCATGAAGAGAGGCAAGAGAAAGAGAAAGAAATAGGAAAACAAAGGGGATCATACAAAGAAAACAATTCCCCAAAGCCATTGCCTGGGAAAAGGAGTGGGGCTGATAGTCCTGAGTTTTTAAATTCAGCAAGGCTCAATGGCTGGAATTTTAGAGGTCCTGGCATGACTTGTATGGAGGCTTGAAAGTGCTGCAGTGATCCTATGAAGAAGGAGAGCATATGGCCCGGGAACAGAAGGCAAAATCTGAGGATCCCCTTGGACACACAGAGAGACACAGTTCCCCCTTCTTGGAGAGCAACTGGGAGAGGTGTCATTTCTTCTCCAGGAACAAAAGAAACAAAACAGATCAACATGGTAGGAGACAGACTGGGGAGGGGGTGGGGGGGACGGGAAGAGAAGCAAACCATAAAAAAGACTCTTAACTTTAGAGAACAAATTGAGTGTTGCTGGAGGGGAGGCGGGCAGGGGGATGGCCTAAATGGGTTATAAGCATTAAGGAGGGCACTTGTTGGGATGAGCATTGGGTGCTGTATGTAAGTGATAAACCACTGATTTCTACACCTGAAACTGACATTGCACTATATGTTAACTAACTGGAATTTGGATCCTGTGGTTTCTTTGGATTCTGTGTCTTCCTCTCTCTTTGCCCCTCCCCGCCTCTCAAAAACAAATAATAAAACATTAAAAACATTTTTTTAAGTTGAAAGAAAATCTAAATATCAAAGCAAGACAAACAAATGTAAGAAACGGAGAACCTGAACAGGCTTCTATCCATAAATAAACTGAATTTGCAGTTGAAAATCTATCTATAGTTTCCAACCCAGATAGCTCCACTGGTAAATTATGCCAAACATTAAAAGAACAAATAATACCAATGTTATACAAAATCTCCCACATATTTTAGCACACTTCCAGACTCCTTCTAAGAAGATACTATTACCTTGATACAAGCGACAAATAAATAACACAAGAAAAATACACATCAATTTGTATCCCTCAAAATGAATCCAATGTTATATAAAAAAGAATAACAGGGCACCTGGGTAGCGCAGTTGCTTATGCATCCAACTCTTGGTTTCAGCTTAGGTCATGATCTCATGCTTCCTGAGTTTGAGCTCCCTGTGGAGCTCTGTGCTGGCAGTGAGGAGCCTCCTTGGCTCCTTGGGATTCCTTCTCTCTCTCTCTCTCTCTCTCTCTCTCTCTCTCTCTCTTTTTCCTCTCTCTCTCTCTCTCTCCCTCTCTCTCCCCCTCCCCTGCTCACACTTTCTTTCTCAAAATAAATAAATAAACTAAAAAAAAAAAAAAAGAATAACATATCATGACCAAATGTGATTTATCCAGGGAACACAAGGTTCAATCAATAATTTACCATAGTAGACTGGATATTTAAACGATCAGCTCAACAAATTCAAGAAAACTATTTAACAAAATCACCATAATGTTAACTTCTTCTAATTCCTAACTTGCTGTACTTTTCATTCTTTATCAGTTTCATTTTCTTTCTTTCTGTTCCCTTAGTCACTGAAATTATCTGTATGATCCACAAATTCCTTTTGGACATCCACTTTTTCTCTATATGTTTCTTAGATTGACTGATTCACTCTCTTTCCTTCAAATTGCCTTTTTAGATGTTCAACTCAAATTATAAGGATGCAGACTCATCTAGATCCTTAGTTTAGCTGTAAGGACTTGCCATTTCTGGCCTAAACTATGGAAAATCCCCTTGTTCATCCACAAAGACCTCAAATTCAACAAATCTTCAACCCAACTGATTATCTCCCAACTACTGTACAAATCTGCCTCTCCTAAAATTGGTGGCACTATCATCTCAGTTGCCTAGTCACTTTAACAATTTAACAAGCTTCATATCAAATTAGTCAGTGCACCTATTTGGCTCCCTATATATTGTAAAGGTAAATACAAATTTATGAAACAAAACAACAATTTTCCCTGGCACCACACATGAAAGGAAGTACCCCCCCACACACACACACCCTTTTCTTAGATTATTTCCTTTAGAAAACGTGGAATTGTTAATCCTTTCTCTGTCTCTTTGGGACATATGTAATTCTTTTTGAAAACTAAATAAAATTTGTCAACTTTACACTCCAGGAATATTTTCCTTAAGGACTTTGTAGGCATCTATCTATTACAAACATAAACATTAAGGAAGATAGCTTCCTATCTTCCTGGCTCCTTGGGAGTTTAACCTTGATGTCTAGTTCCAAGCTGCAACTTCCTGGTTATCCTAAAGAAATTGAAAGTTTTATTTGTATTTTGGATAAAGACAGTTAACATGTGTGACATGGACTACATCTGCCTGGTTATATAAAAGGGTGAGATTTCGTTCTATCTTTACAATCCCTTTAGCCCAACACAGTCAGGTCTAACACTTATTCAACAATAAAATTGTCTTGTTCCTTTCTACATTTGTGAAGAGGATTTTTAGTGGGTTGACAGAGATACTATTTTTAATTTTAATTTTTATTTTTTTTAATATTTTTTATTTATTTTTGAGACAGAGCATGAGCAGGGGAGGGGCAGAGAGAGAGGGAGACACAGAATCTGAGGCAGGCTCCAGGCTCTGAGCTGTCAGCACAGAGCCTGATGCTGGGCTTGAACTCACAGACCATGAGATCATGACCTGAGCTGAAGTCGGACGCTCAACCGACTGAGCCACCCAGGTGCCCCAACTATTTTTAATTATGTTTCCAAAACACCTCTCATATTTATATTTTTCCACCTCAGGGTTTAGCTGTGAGGATGTTGACATTTCTGGCCTAAACTATGGAAAACACTAATAACTGGATATGCTGTCTCCAGTCCTCATCATTTCTATCTCACCATCTCCAGGACTATTATAAGTTACTTTTCTGAAACAAAATATCATTCATCCACACTTAAAGTTTTTGGATTATTTAATATTATTCTTAGGAGAACATTTACTGGCTCAATACAAGTCATTCACTCATCCAATTATGGTTCAAATCTCACATGTGACATCCTTTCTGTAGCTACATTTAATATATGTGGAGAAAACAAACTAGCAACATTCCAGGAGAACATTGTATATTATGCTAACAATGAATTTCTTATGCATATCTGGTTTCCTGTTAGTCTTTGACCTGTTTGGATACATGGATGATATTCTTTATATTTTGATAACACAGGCATACTGCTTGGCTTATACTATGTATTCAAATATTTATATTTATATATCCAAATATTCACAATTAGTAATTACATTATTAGTAATTATTATATTATCATCAATATAATAACATAATTATATCAATAATTGTTAATTAATAAAATTATTACATAAGCATTATTATTTATAAATATTCAAGTATTTTTTAATGTTTTATTTATTTTGAGAGAGAGCACTAACAGGCAAGGGGCAGAGAGAGAGAGAAAGAGAGAATTCCAGGCAAGCTCCACACTCAGCACAGAGCTGGACGCAGGCCTCAAACTCACTAACCGTGAGATCGTAACTTGAGTCAAAATCAAGAGTTGGGTGCTTAAACGACTGAGCCACCCAGGCGCCCCTTCGAGTATTTTATATACTTATATCAATCCCCCCAAAACCACATGGTTAAGAAGCAAATATTTTAGTAAAATAAATAGACATGTCTATTTTAGAATTACATATTATATTAATTGCTACTGAAACAAATATTTAGAAAGAAGTATGGGAATTAAACTTTTTAAAAAACCATTTTTATCTATGTTTGTGTTTATGTTTACAAACAGGAAAAGCATTCAGTGTTTGAATTTGTCTACAGGTATTGATTTTAAGGTATAAAAACACAAGTTTCATGTAAGGAAAATTTAAGAATGTCTTGTAAAAACTCTTATGAAAATGAAATTAGGTAATTCTACTTTATTTTTAAGAACTTTTACAGAGGCTGTGCCATTTTACATCCTCACCAATAATGTACAAGTGGTCTGATTTCTTCATATCCTCCGTAACACTTATTTCCTCATTTTTGATAGTAGCCATTCTGAGGGATGTGAGTGTAGTTCTTTGTGGGTTTTATTTGCATTTCCCTGATGATTAGTGATTTGAGCATCTTTTCATGTGCTTATAGGCCAATTCTGTATCTTACCTGAAGAAATGTCTATTCAAGTCCTTTGGCCATTTCTTAATCAGGTGTTTGTTTTTGTTGTTGAATCTCAGGAGTTCTCTGTATAGTCTAGATATTAATCCCCTATCAGATATATGATTTCCAAATATTTTCTCCCATTTCGGGGGGGGTTGCTTTTTACTCTGTTGATATGCTGAGTAGATATCCAAATAATTGAGAGTGGGATCCAGAAGAGATATCTGTATGCCAATTTCATTGCAGCATTATTCACAGTAGCAAAAAGGTGGAAGCAACCCAAGTGTCCATGACAGATAAACAGATACACAAAATGTGGTATGTACATACAATGGAATATTATTCAGCTTTTAAAAGGAAAGAACTGGGGCTCCTGGGTGGCGCAGTCGGTTAAGCGTCCGACTTCAGCCAGGTCACGATCTAGTGTCCGTGAGTTCGAGCCCCGTGTTGGGCTCTGGGCTGATGGCTCGGAACCTGGAGCCTGTTTCTGATTCTGTGTCTCCCTCTCTCTCTGCCCCTCCCCCGTTCATGCTCTGTCTCTCTCTGTCCCAAAAATAAATAAACGTTGAAAAAAAAAAAATTTTAAAGGAAAGAACTTCTGTAATATGCTACAACAGGAACATAATGAAGCCATTATGCTGAATAAAATAAGCCAGTCACGAAAGAAAAATACTGTATGAGGCCACTTATGTGAGGTAGCTGGAGAGGTCAAACTCCTAGAGACAGAAATGAGAATTGTCATTGTCAGGGTTTAGGGGAGGGGGAAATAGGGACTTGTTTAATGGATATAGAGTTCCCGTTTTGCAAGATACAGAGTTCTGGTGATTGCTGGTGGTAACATTTGCACAACAATGTGAATATGCTTTGCAGCAATAAACTATATATACACTTTAAATATGGTTAAGATGGTAAATTTTTATGTTAGCTGTATTTTGCTACAATGGAAAATAAATTTTGAAAAAGAAACTGAAATTAGGCAAGTCACCAACCTGTATATTAAAACGTGAGATGGAAGTTCTTTCCAGATTAACTCTATTGCCTTTCAACGTGTGAACTCCATATTGATTGGGGGAAAAACAATTGCATTTAGACATTCACTTAGTCTCCTAAACATAGGTTTTTCTAAGGAACAAAGGTGTGCAAAACTGAATAAATGTATTTCGTTTTTTTGGTCATTTCATAGCTGCAATTCTTTTGCCTCATGCTTAAGTTGTACATCAATACTAAAATAATAAACACATATTTACATTTGTTTAGTGTTTTATTTGGACTTCTTAGTTTTCTAAGAAACAAACTTATCTATAAAAGAATTGATTTTTCATTATTTTGTGTTTGTGTTCCTTTGCACGTGTGTGTTTTGACCTGAGACTTAAAATAGAACTCCGCAGTAGGCACAGTTAAAACAGACAACTGTCTGCTACTAACCATATTGTGAATTTCCATTTTGTTTTTCTTCACTACAGTAATTCAGTCGTTGTGCCAGAAAACTATGACGTGGACTACTGGTAACAGCCAAGCACTTCACCAGCAGATGGTCCATTTCCAGAGGAGAAAACTTCACTTTATGACCCTTACGTAATCCCTAAATGCGTTTCAGAGGTTCTCGTTCTGGAAATAAAACCCAAGCCCAGGTGGGCACCAGGCCAGCTTGCCTCTTGCCTCCAGCGCCCAGTGGGCAGGCTCCCGGGGCTGCGGCTGCGCGTGCGGGTCAGCAGAAGGGGCGGGGCGGGAATAAACGACGTGCCCCTCCCGGATCTCCCCGTCGCCCGCGCTGCCCCCCAAGCCCACTGCCCCCCCCCACCACGCCCCCAACCCCGCCCTGCCAGCAGGGAGTTCAGAACCCCGCGCGCGAGCGGCCGCCATTCCGCAGCCAACCGCCATCACCGTGGCAAGCCCGGCAGGACGCGCAATGCTGCCTGTCCTGCTGATCCTCTCAGGCCTGGGCCGGCTGACCTCCGCCGGCCATCGTGAGTGTAGGACCTGCTCCGTAGAGGGTCACCTGTCGCAGAGCCTGTGGGTGTGGCGGGCTCCAGAAGCTTGCTCCAGAACCCTGTGCCCATCTGGGGGGAGCCCTGCGTCCTGTCAGAGCCCGCCTAGAGTCAGGATCCTGCGGGGCCTGCTGCTGGGAGGGCTCAGAACAGGACTGGGACAGTTGTCCTCACGTGCCAGACCCTGCACTTGGAGGAGGGGGCCAGCAGCTTCTGGGAGGTGGGGTCCCCAGAGCAGCTCTTCTTCACCTATTGGGGCGGAGGTCAGTAAATCCCAAAGTGTCTCTGGAAGGTGGTAGGGTCGCGTCCCATTTCTAGGTAGCCTCTTCTGGAATGCACAAAGTCTGATTCCGTGGTGGGAGCGTGCCTGCGTGTGTGTGTGTGTGTGTGTGTGTGTGTGTGTGTGTATGTATGTATGTATGAGTTCGTGGAAGTTCAAAGAGTGATGTGAAGTGGCAGGACCAGTGAAGGACCAGTGAAGTTGGCAGAGACTGGGGAATGCTTACAGGTGTTTTCCTTACTGCAGATCCTGAAATATCACTTCTACAAATTATAGTGCCATGGAAGACTGGGGCAAACACTGATGATGGCAAAGTTTCTTAAATGTATGCAAATAAGAAATAATTCTTTGTATTTTCTGGGTATTTTATTTTTTGGGCTACATGAGATCAGTAGTCCAGATCAATTCATACATAATCATTTACAAAATTATTTGTATTCATATTTACTTTGTTAAAGAGCTCCAATAATTGAATGAGAGCAAGTGTTTTGATATTTAATTTTTAGTAAGTATTTCCCAAGTGGTATGTAAACATAATTGTGGCTCACAAAAGGGCTGTACATTTTACTGGACCTTTTAGCTATAAAATAATGTGTAATTTAAATATTCTTATACAAGTGGATCATACAAATACATTTGATTATTGTGGTAGCTGTTTCATAAAGTCCCACTGCACTGAATTAGCTACCACTGAATCATTGCTTCTAGGGTAAATGTGTATATATTACATATATATGATCATAAATTTTAAAAACAACCCATCCTGAGAGATTCTATTTTCTTTAGATTTCAAAGAAGGAAAGGAGGTTCAGAAGTGAAAAATGACTCACATGGGGCTGCTTGATAGGTGCCAGAGTTGAGATTCAAACACGCTCCATTTGGCACCACAGCCTGAGCTTTTTGCGGTACAGTGCACTGCTCCCTACTTTTTTTATCCTCTGCTCGTCTCTGTATGAGAGCTGAAATAATAAGGCAGAGTGTCATCTGTTCAACTTCAGATGAAAATGTGAACCTTGGTGTGACTGATTTTTTTTTTTTTACCTTGAGCATGAATTCAAATGATCAAGAGAGATCTATAAATATTGATTTGGGGTTATAAACCCTAGCAAGTAGGCAAATTTACAAATATGGAATACTTGAGTAATGATTATTTTGTGACATGATTTTTAAATAAATATAAAATGAATAAGGTTTAAAAGGTAAACTACAAACCAGCTTTTTTTTTTTTTTTTTTTTTGCAGATTATATGTTTAGGTTGAAAGCCTGAGATAGTTTACATGCAAATTAGTATTAATTAGAAAGGTTAGCAAAAGATATCAGGGCACTGAAACAGAGAAGTGTGTAAAATACTGGTGAAAAAGTTGAAATGTGTTAAAGGGAGTGATGCTTGCAAATCTCCATCACTTAGTAGCTATGTATCAAAATAAAGCTAACATCTCTCTTTAGTTCCCTTATTATAAAATAAGCAAAGTAGAACCATGCCTACCCTATCAGTATATTGTGAGTCTTTAATGCTTAGCTATAATGCAAAGAACTTATTTTTTATATATTTCTGTTATAACCAGTAAGGTGCAGGTGTATTACATTGTTGAAACGCAGATTTTGGTCTTGAGTAATGATACATGGTGAAACCGTTATATGATATCCAGAATGTAGAAGGAAAACTATACATTTTTATTCTCAAACAATAGGATAAAGGAAGGATACTAAAAATATGTTATTGGTTTGTTTCCTATGGAGTTAGTAGCAGACGTAGCTATGAAATGCATCATGGAGTTCGGTAAACAAAAGCAATCAATGCAGCACACCACAGTAACAGAATAAAGGAAAAGAACCACGTGATCATGTCAAAAAAGCATTCGACAAAATGCACACCAATTTGTGACAAAAACAATATGTAGGTACAGAAGGAAACTACCTTAAAATAATAAAAGACATATGAAAACCTGTAGCTAACATCATTCTCAAAAGTAAGAGACTGGGGCGCCTGGGTGGCGCAGTCGGTTAAGCGTCCGACTTCAGCCAGGTCACGATCTCGCGGTCTGGGAGTTCGAGCCCCGCGTCGGGCTCTGGGCTGATGGCTCAGAGCCTGGAGCCTGTTTCTGATTCTGTGTCTCCCTCTCTCTCTCTGCCCCTCCCCTGTTCATGCTCTGTCTCTCTCTGTCCCAAAAATAAATAAACGTTGAAAAAAAAAAAAAGTAAGAGACTGAAATCCTCTAAAATCAGGAAGGAGGCAAAGATGCCCATTTTGCCACTTCTTTTCAATAAAGTACTGGAAGTTCTAGACAGAATAGGCAAGAAAAAGAAATGAGACATCCAAATTACAAAGAAAAATTTTCTCTGTCCAAAGATAATACCATCTTATACATACAAATCCTAAAGATGCCCCCCAAAATTGTTAGACCTAATAAATTTCAGCAAAAAAAAAATCTCAGCAAAATTTCAGCAGGATACAAAATCAACACCCAACACATCAGCTACATTTCTATATACATAACAATGACAAATCCAAAAAGAAAACAGTTCTATTTACAATAGCATAAAAAATAATAAAATACTTATGTATAAACAACCAAAGAGGTCAAAGATTAATTAAAACTATAAGACATTGCTTAAAGAAGTTAAGATTAGACATCCTTGTTCATGGATTGATTGACAAGATGCAAATACTACCCACAGAAGTCTACAGATTCAATGGAATTTCTATCAAAATCAAAGTGACATTTTTGGAGAAATAGGAAAACATATCCTAAAATTCATGTGGAATTTCAATGGATCCCAAATAGCCAAAAAAATCTTGAAAAAAGATGAGAAAAGTTGGAGAACTCACACTTCCTGATTTCAAAACTATTTACAAATCCACAAAAATAAAAAATAGTATTGACAGACATGTGGACGAATGGATGAAAATAGAGTATAAACTCTCACATATATGATCAAATTATTGAGAAAGTGGCAAGACCATGCAATGAGGAAAGGACAATCTTTTTTTCTTTAATATGAAATTTATTGTCAAATTGGTTTCCATACAACACCCAGTGCTCATTCCAACAGGTGCCCTCCTCAATACCCATCACCCACCCTCCCTTCCACCCCCATCAACCCTCAATTTATTCTCAGTTTTTAAGAGTCTCATGGTTTGCCTCCCTCCCTCTCTTTTTTTCCCCCTTCCCATCCTCCACGGTCTTCTGTTAAGTTTCTCAGGATCCACTTTAAGAGTGAAAACATATGGTATCTGTCTTTCTCTGTATGACATTTCACTTAGCATAATACTTTCTAGTTCCATCCATAATGCTGCAAAAGGCCATATTTCATTCTTTCTCATTGCCAAGTAGTATTCCGTTGTGTATATAAACCACAATTTCTTTATCCCTTCATCAGTTGATGGACATTTAGGCTCTTTTCATACTTTGGCTATTGTTGAAAGTGCTGCTATAAACATTGGGGTTCAAGCGCCCCTATGCATCAGCACTCCTGTATCCCTTGGGTAAATTCCTAGCAGTGCTATTGCTGGGTCATAGGGTAGATCTATTTTTAATTTTTTGAGGAACCTCCACACTCTTTTCCAGAGTGGCTGCACCAGTTTGCATTCCCACCAACAGTGCAAGAGGGTTCCTGTTTCTTCACATCCTCTCCAGCATCTATATTCTCCTGATTTGTTCATTTTAGCCACTCCGACTGGAGTGATGTGGTATCTCAGTGAGGTTTTGATTTGTATTTCCCTGATGAGGACTGACTTTGAGCATCTTTTCATGTGTCTTTTGGCCATCTGGATGTGTTTAGAAAAGTGTCTAGTTGGGGCACCTGGGTGGCTCAGTCTGTTAAGCATCAGACTTCAGCCCAGGTCATGATCTCATGGCTAGTGAGTTCAAGCCCCGCATCAGGCTTGTGCTAACAGCTTTGAGCCTAGAGCCTGCTTTGAATTCTGTGTCTCCATCTGTCTCTGCCCCTTCCCTGCTCATGCTCTGTCTCTCTCTCTCTCTAAGAAGTAAATAAACATTAAAAATAAATTTTAAGTGTCTATTCATATCTTCCACTCATTTCCTCACTGGATTATTTATTTTTTGGGGTGTGGAGTTCAGTGAGTTCTTTACAGATTTTGGATACTAGCCCTTTATTCGATATGTCATTTGCAAATATCTTTTCCCATTCCATCAGTTGCCTTTTAGTTTTGTTGATTGTTTCCTTTGCAGTGCAGAAACTTTTTATCTTGATAAGGTCCCAATAGTTCATTTTTGCTTTTAATTCCCTTGCTTTTGGAGATGTGTTGAGTAAGAAATTGGTGAGGTTGAGGTCAAAGATGTTTTTTCTTGCTTTCTCCTCTAGGGTTTTGATGGTTTCCTGTCTCACTTTCAGGCCCTTCATCCATTTTGAGTTTATTTTGGTGAATGGTGTAAGAAAGTGGTCTAGTTTCATCCTTCTGCATGTTGCTGTCCAGTTCTCCCAGCACCATTTGGTAAAGAGACTGTCTTTTGTACCATTGGATATTCTTTCCTGCTTTGTCAAGGATTAGTTGGCCATACTTTTGTGAGTCCAACTCTGGAGTCTCTATTCTAATGCATTGGTCTATGTGTCTGTTTTTGTGCCAATACCATGCTGTCTTGATGATGACAGCTTTGTAGTAGAGGCTAAAGTCTGGGATTGTGATGCCTCCTGTTTTGGTCTTCTTGAATATTACTTAAGCTATTCGGGATCTTTTGTGGTTCCATACAAATCTTAGGATTGCTTGTTCTAGCTTCGAGAAGAATGCTGGTGCAATTTTGATTGGGACTGCAGTGAATGTGTAGATTGCTTTGGGTAGTATTGACATTTTAACAATATTTATTCTTCCAATCCATGAGCATGAAATGTTTTCCATTTCTTTGTATCTTCTTCAATTTCCTTCATAAGCTCTCTACAGTTTTCAGCATAAAGATCTTTTACACCTTTGGTTGGGTTTATTACTAGGTATTTTATGATTCTTGATGCAATTGTGAATGGGATCAGTTTCTTTATTTGTCTTTCTGTTGCTTCATTATTAGTGTATAAGAATGCAACTGATTTCTGTACATTGATTTTGTATCCTGCGACTTTGCTGAATTCATGTATCAGTTCTAGCAGACTTTTGGTGGAGTCTATCTGGTTTTCCAGGTATAATATCATGTCATCTGCAAAAAGTGAATGGTTGACTTCATCTTTACCAATTTTAATGATTTGATTACCTTTTGTTGTCTGATTGCTGATGCTAGAACTTCCACCCTATGTTAAACAACAGAAGTGAGAGTGGGCATCCCTGTCGTGTTCCTGATCTCAGGGGGAAAGCTCTCGGTTTTTCCCCATTGAGGATGATATTAGCGGTGGGCTTTTCATAAATGGCTTTTATGATGTTTAAGTATGTTCCTTCTATCCCAACTTTCTCGAGGGTTTTTATTAAGAAAGGATGCTGCATTTTGTCAAAGGCCTTTTCTGCATCAATTCACAGGATCATGTAGTTCTTTTATTAATGTGATGTATCACATTGATTGATTTGTGAATATTGAACGAGCCCTGCAGCCCAGAAATGAATCCCACTTGATCATGGTGAATAATTCTTTTTATATGCTGTTGCATTCAATTTGCTAGTATTTTGTTGAGAATTTTTGCATCCATATTCATCAGGGATATTGGCCTGTAGTTCTCTTTTTTTGATGGGTCTCTGTCTCGCTTGGGAATCAAAGTAATGCTGGCTTCATAGAATGAGTCTGGAAATTTCCTTCCCTTTCTATTTTTTGGAAAAGCTTGAGAAGAATAGGTATTATCTCTGCTTTAAATGTCTGGTAGAATTCCCCAGGGAAGCCATCTGTCCTGGACTCTTATTTGTTGGGAGATTTTTGATGACTGATTCAATTTCTTCGCTGGTTATGGGTCTGTTAAAATTTTCTATATCTTCCCATTTGAGTTCTTTGGAAGTGTGTGGATGTTTAGGAATTTGTCCATTTCTTCCAGGTTGTCCAGTTTGTTGGCATATACTTTTTCTAGTATTCCCTGATAATTCCGTGTATTTCTGAGGGATTGGTTGTAATAAATCCTTTTTCATTCATGATTTTATCTGTTTGGGTCATCTCCCTTTTCTTTTTGAGAAGCCTGGCTAGAGGTTTATCAATTTTGTTTATTTTTTCAAAAAACCAACTCTTGATTTCATTGATCTGCTCTACAGTTTTTTTGTAATATTCTTTATTTCTGCTCTGATCTTTATTATTTCTCTTCTTCTGCTGGGTTTGGGGTGTCTTTGGTGTTCTGCTACTATTTCCTTTAGGTGTGCTGTTAGATTTTTGTATTTGGGATTTTTCTTGTTTCTTGAGATAGGCCTGGATTGCAATGTATTTTCCTCTCAGGACTGCCTTTGCTGCATCCCAAAGCGTTTGGATTGTTGTATTTTCATTTTCATTTTCATTTATTTCCATATGATTTTTAATTTCTTCTCTAATTTCCTGGTTGACCCATTCATTCTTTAGAGGGTGTTCTTTAACCTCCATGCTTTTGGAGGTTTTCCAGACTTTTTCCTGTGGTTGATTTCAAGTTTCATAGCATTGTGGTCCGAAAGCATGCATGGTATGATTTCAATTCTTATACACTGATGAAGGGCTGTTTTGTGACCCAGTATGTGATCTATCCTGGAGAATGTTCCATGTGCACTGGAGAAGAAAGTATATTCTGTTGCTTTGGGATGCAGAGTTCTAAATATATCTGTCAAGCCCATCTGATCCAATGTATCATTCAGGGCTCTTGTTTCTTTATTGATCCTGTGTCTAGATGATCTATCTATTGTTGTAAGTGGGATATTAAAGTCCTCTGCAATTACCACATGCTTATCAATAAGGTTGCTTATGTTTGGATTGTTGTATATATTTGGGGGCTCCTGTATTCGGCGCATAGACATTTATTATTGTTAGCTCTTCCTGATGGATAGACCGTGTAATTATTATATAATGCCCTTCTTCATCTCTTGTTACAGCCTTTCATTTAAAGTCTAGTGTGTATGATATAAATATGGCTACTCCAGCTTTCTTTTGACTTCCAGTAGCATGATAGATAGTTCTCCATCCTCTCACTTTCAATCTGAAGGTGTCCTCAGGTCTAAAATGAGTCTCTTGTAGACAGCAAATAGATGGGTCTTGTTTTTTTATCCATTCTGATACCCTATGTCTTTCGGTTGGAGCATTTAGTCCATGTACATTCATGTTATTATTGAAAGATATGGGTTTAGAGTATTATCTGTAGGTTTCATGCTTGTAGTGATGTGTGTGGTACTTTGTGGTCCTTGCAACATTTCACTCATAGAGTCCCCCGTAGGATCTCCTGTAGGGCTGGTTTAGTGGTGATGAATTCCTTCAGTTTTTGTTTGTTTGGGAAAACCTTTATCTCTCCTTTTCTGACAGACAGACTTGCTGGATAAAGGATTCTCGGTTGCATATTTTTCCTGTTCATCACATTGAAGATTTCCTGCCATTCCTTTCTGGCCTGCCATGTTGCAGTAGATAGGTCTGCTACTACCCTTATGTGTCTACATTTGTAAATAGGGCCCATTTATCCCTAGCTACTTTTAGAATTCTCTCTTTATCCTTGTATTTTGCCTGTTTCACTATGATATGTCATGTAGAAGATCGATTCAAATTACATCTGAAGGGAGTTCTCTGTGCCTCTTGGATTTCAATGCCTGTTTCCTTCCCTAGATCAGGGAAGTTCTCAGCTATGATTTGTTCAAGTACACCTTCAGCCCCTTTCTCTCTCTCTTCTTCTTCTGGAATTACTATGATACAGATATTGTTCTGTTTGATGCATCACTTAGTTCTCTAATTCTCCCCTCATACTCCTGTATTTTTTTTACCTCTCTTTTTCTCAGCTTCCTCTTTTTCCATAATTTTATCTTCTAATTCACCTATTCTCTCCTCTGCCTCTTTAATCCATGCTGGCCGCCTCCATTTTATTTTGCACCTCATTTATAGCATTTTTTTAGTTCATCATGCCTATTTCTTATTCCCTTGATCTCTGTAGCAATAGATTCTCTGCTGTCCTCTATGCTTTTTTCAAGCCCAGTGATTAATTTTATGACTAGTATTCTAAATTCTTGTTCTACTATATGGCTTAAATCAGTTTTGATCAACTCTTTAGCTGTCGCTACTTCCTGGAGTTTCTTTTGAGGAGAATTCTTCCGTTTCATCATTTTGGATAGTCCCTGAGTTAGCTCTAAACTGCAGGGCATTTCCTCTGTGCTGTCTGGAGAAACTTGTGTTGGTGGGCAGGGCAGCAGTCAGACCAGATGCCTGCCCCCAACCCACTACTGGGGCCACAGTCAGACTGGTGTGTACCTTATCTTTCCCTCTCCCAGGGGCAGGACTCACTGTGGAGTGGTGTGAACCCTGTCTGGGCTGCTTGCACACTGCCAGGCTTGTGGTTCTGCTTTGATGGGATCTGGCCAAGGGCGTATTAGATGGGGTGGATCCCCAAGGTTCACAGGGGTGGGAGGGGCAGGCTTAAATAGCACTAGGAGGGAGGCAGGCCGGTTGGAGGGATGGATCTTAAGTTAGATAAGATAAAAACAATCACACAAGCACAGTGTTAGGCATTTGCATGGTGCAAGCAATTTCAGTGACTGGAACTGGTTCCCTTTGGCATTTCAGCTGGGGGATGGGAGAGGGAAATGGCACTTGCTAGCGCCTTTGTTCCCCAGATGAGCTCTGTCCTTCGGGGCTCAACAACTCCCCCTCCCAGCATCCTCTAGCCCTCCCCACTCTCCAAGAGCAGAGCTATTGACTTTTAACATTCCAGATGTTAAGTCCCGCTGGCTGTCAGAACTCATGAAGGACAATCTTTTCAACATACGGTGCTGGATAAATAAGTATCCATATGCAAACGAATGGAATTATACCCTTGCCTAACACCACATACAAAAATTAATTCAAAATGATCAAAGAGTTAAACATTAAAAAAAATATAAATGTCTTCTAAGAAAACACAGGGAAAAGCTTCACAATGTTGAATTTGGCAATGATTTCTTGGATATAACATCAAAGGCACAGGTAACAAAAGCAAACAAATTGGGCTAATGAAAATTAAAAACTTTTGTGCATCAAAAGGCACTATAGAGTAACAAGGCAACCTACACAATGGGAGAAAATATGTGGAAATCATATATGTTTGCAAATCATACATCTGATTACAAATTAATATCCATAATACATAGAGAAGCACTACAACAAAACAACAAAAAAACAAATGGCCAATGGAGTTGAAAGAAGTTACTCAACACCAGTAATTATTCAGAGAGGGCAAATCAAAACCCATCATAAAATATCACCCTACACACATTAGGAAGGTTACTTTGCAAAAAAAAATAGGTGTTGAGAAATGGATGTGGAGAAATTGGAACTTTTGTGTACTGTTGGTGGGAATGTGAAGTGATGCAGCCACTGTGTGAAATACTCAGTAATTAAAAGTATAATTACCCTATGTTGCAGCAGTTCCACTTTTGGGTATATAGACAAACGAATTGAAAGCATGGTCTCAAGGAGATATTTGTACACCAACATTCATTGTAGCATTATTCACAATAGCTAAAAGGCAGAAGCAACCCAGAGGCCACTGACAGATGAATGGATAAGCAAAATATGGTATGTAGGTAAAAAAGGAAATTCTGCAATAAACAACAACATGGATGAACTTGAGGACATTATGCTAAGTGAAATAAGCCAGTCAGAAAAAGACAAGTATTATATGACTCCACTTTATTTGAGATACTTGGAGTAGTCAAATTCATAGAAATAAGCAGCAGCATAGTGGTTACCAGGGGATGGAAGAAAATACCAGTGAGGAATTATTATTTAATAGGTATAAAGTTTATTTTTGCAAGATGAAAAGTTCTGGAGATTGATGGTGCTGATGGTTGCACAATAAAAATGTACTAATGCCACTAAACTGTATACTTTGTTATGTGTATTTTATACCACTAAAAAAAGGGGAGAAAAAAATCACCATAGAATACAAAACATATAGGGGCATCTTTACACCAGTCATTCACTGTAAATTAGATTTTTCACTTTCAAAAATACAACCATGAATTTATCAGAATGAATATCTACATTTTATATGAGCATAAAAAATACTACTTATAGAAAAAAACTACTCTTTTCATCAAAAAGAATACAATGGACCAAAAATTAAGAATTAAAAAAATGAAAATATCAAAAGCTGATACAGCAATACCAATATCAGGATAGAATTCAAAT
Organism: Herpailurus yagouaroundi; assembly: GCF_014898765.1. NCBI lineage: Eukaryota > Metazoa > Chordata > Mammalia > Carnivora > Felidae > Herpailurus > Herpailurus yagouaroundi. The sequence goes on from NW_024412376.1 coordinate 4,729,113, forward strand.
AAACTTTTCAAAAGAAAAAAAGAGCATTCATTATTAATATTGGGATCATAACATTATAGAACACATTTCTAAATGTCATACTCAATTCTGCGGGATTAAAATCTTTATCCTTGAGGTTGGGAATGTGTTAAGTATGCCTTCATTCCTTGTTAAGATATTGTCATAAGTTGGGGCACCTGGGTGACTCAGTGGGTTAAGCAACAGACTCTTGATTTTGGCTCAGGTCATGAAACTGAGCAGCCTGGGCTTCAAAGTTGGTGTGGAGCCTTCTTTTTTTTTTTTTTTTTTTTTTTTATTAATTTTTTTTTTCAACGTTTATTTATTTTTGGGACAGAGAGAGACAGAGCATGAACGGGGGAGGGGCGGAGAGAGAGGGAGACACAGAATCGGAAACAGGCTGGTGTGGAGCCTTCTTAAGATTCTCTCCCTCTCCTTCCCTTCCTTCACTTATGCACACATGCATGTTTGTTCTCTCTCTCTCTCTCTCTCTCTCTCAAAAAAAAATATTGTCATAAGGCAAGAAAAGGGAAATATAAAATGGGTCAAGGAACATTTAATCCATTTAGTTATGTGATTACTGATAAAGATTCACATATGCCATATCACTATTGGTTCTCTACATCATGTCATTTTTGTTTTACTTTTCCTCCATTATTGCTTCCATTGAGTTACCATTTTCATTTGTTATTTCTTTTATTATATATTTTTGAGTTATCTACTTAGTTATTGGCTTCAGGATTATAATTAATGTCTTAATTTATAACAATCTATTTTGAACTAATACTATATTAATTTTAGAAGTATATAAACTTAGCTACTGTGTAGTTCTGTTTCCACCACATTATGTTATTGTCACAAATTACATCATTATACATTGTGTGCCCATCACTATAGATTTATAAGTATTCCTTTATCTAATTGTCTTTTAAATCAAATAGGAGAAAAAGGTTACCAACATTTACACTATCTTTTATGTTTACCTGTATAATTACATTACTGATGCTTGATATTTGCTCATATGGATTAAGGTTACTGTTTAATGTCTTTTTATGTTAACATAAAGGATCCCTTTAGTAGGAAATTACATTTTTTGGAAAAACAGGGGGTGCCTGTATGGCTCAGTCCACTGAGTGTCTGACTTGATTTCTACTCAGGTCATGATACCAGGGTAGTGGGATCGAGCCCCATATTGGGCTCTGCCCTGAGTGTGCAGCATGCTTGGGATTCTCTCTCTCTCTCCCCCTCTGCCCCTATCCTCCACTTCCTTTCTCTCTCTTTCTAATAAAAAAAATTAAAAATTAAAGTTTTTGAAACACAAAAATAAAAATATAAAAATGTCCATTTACCCTCACTAAGTCACTGAACCAAAATACCTTCCCAGGTATGTTTTGACAGATAACATTTTTTATGCTGTTTAAAATTTTCCAGAAACTGTATAAAGAAGTGTTTTCAAATTTCTATGGAAATTTGTTTTAATTCCTGTGCTAAAGACTAGCATAGTCCATTGTAAAATATATATATATATATATATATATATATATATATATATATAATATTCCATTTTTGAAATTTAATCTCAAATGACTGGCTTGATAATTCAGCTTTAAGCATATCTATTATATAAAAGCTAGATTTGTGTCAGAAAGTCTTGATTTTTAAATAAAATTGCAGAAATATAAATTCTAACTTAAAAATATACAATGTGGATTGTTTATATTTATTGCAATATTTTACATAGTTTTCAACTATTTTGTGCTGTTTTATAATTTGTATTGGGTTTGAGTCAGTTAAATTTATAATGGCCAGAGTAGAAGTCATGTATGGACACCTCATAATTGATCCAAGGATAATTAAATCTACTTTTGAAATTTGCTTTGCACATATATTTCCAGTTATTTCCTATAATATATAAAACTTTCATTTAGGTAGACTCTTCTAATCAATTGGATTGTGTCTAATATATATATATATATATATATATATATATATGTATATATAATTTAAAGGATCCTTGTCTCTTAATGAGGATATTAAATTCATTGACAGTTATTATTTTGGTTGTAATTTTGATATAATTTATTAATTTTGTCTTAAGAATCTAGTTTGTTTATTTGGACAAAGTTTCTACAGATTTTTTTTCCCAATTCTTTTAATAGTTTTAGAGAACCTTCATGAACAACTATTTTTCTAATTAATATCGTCAAAATTATCATAATGTCATCTGATACTGGACTAGTTATGATCATTAAATGCCTGTTAAAATGGGGTGTCAGGTTTATCAATAATTATTTTACATTTTCATAAAATATGACATTTTAAAAGGTTTTTCTTTTTGCTCTATTTTTTTAAACCAGAACTCTAGAGCCCATTAATTGACAATAATCTGAATATCAAAGAGTTTTAGATAGCATATTATACAGTGGAATATGATAGGATAAAATAGAATACATCAGGCAAAAATGAAAAAATCACGTATACTTACAAAGATTAAGAAATTACATCAGGGTGCCTGGGTGACTCAGTCAACCATCTGACACTTGATCAGGTCATGGTCATGGTTCAGGACATTGAGCCCCAGGTCTGCTTAAGATTCCCTCTCTACATCTTTCTCTGCCCCTCCCCCTCCCCCCTCAAACTTTTAAAAAATAAAAAATTATATTTATATTTGTATTGAGTTTATATATACATATACATATATACATATATTTTATATATAAATATACGTATATACGTATATTTATATATAAACTCAATACGCATATATGTATATATGTACATATATATAAATATATATATTATATATATATATATACACACGTATACAGAATAATATATATACATAATATATATATAGTTCGCTTTGAGACATAGTTACAAGTGATTAGAAAACACTGTTGTACAAGGAGAAACATAGATAAACCAAAAAACAGACTTAAATATAGAAAATGAATTGATAGTTCCCTAAAGGGAGGTGGGTAGGGGGCATGGGTAAAACGGGTAAAGAGGATTAAGAGTGCACTTATCTTGATGAGCTCTTGAGTAATATATGGAATTGTTAAACCACTATGAAACTAATATAACACTGTATGTTAACTATACTGGAAATAAAATTTTAAAAATAAGAATTAAACCAAAAACAAAAACCAAAAAAAAAAACCCAAAATTATAAAATTATAAATTTAACTTTATTCATACCATGATTTTATTATTTGAGCTCCAAATGTATGTATTCAAATCACAAGTATACTTTAATATCATTTTTGTTTCATATTTTAACCATTATGCCCATATAATCTCATCGTTATTCATTGCTACCTTGAACTAAAGCAACTAATTTTTATTATCTTCAGACAAAACTTGGAAGCAGGAAATAAAGAATATAGCTACTTTTGTTCACAAGTACATATTACAGATCTCTTTTTATAAAGAAATTAAATTTTATAAATTAATTCAATTGAGCATATAATTTTGTAGTTTTACACTTAAAGTGATATTAGTTTTCCTAACAGTTAAACCAATAGAATTTAAGATTTGAATTAATCAGGTTTAACATGAAAAAAAAAATACCCAACTGACAAAATTTAAATATTGTAAAAACATTTTAATTGACTTTATTTTTACAGCAGTTTAGGTTCACAGCGAAATCAAATGGAAAATAGAGATTTTCCAAGTAGCTCTGTCCATATGCATGCATAATCTCCCCAACTATCAGCATCCCACAATAGATCAATATACATATTAAAATCAATGATGTTCTTATAGCCAGTATCAGAGAAATTACTGCTGTGCTTTATTCTAGGATTTTTATGGTTTCAGGCCTCACATCTAGGTCTTTAATACATTTTGACTTTAGTTTTGTGTATGATGTAAGAAAGTGGTTTAGTTTCATTGTTTTGCACATAGCTGTCCAGTTCTCCTGACACTGTTAGTTGAAGAGACTCTCTTGTCACCATTGCATATTCTTGCCTCCTTTGTAAAAGATTGACCATGAACGTGGGGGCTTTATTTCTGGGCTTCCCATTCTGTTTCATTGATCTGTGTCTAATCCTATACCAGTACCATACTGTTTTAATTGCTACCACTTTCTAGTGTATCTTGAAATCTGGGTTATAATGCCTGCAGCTTTGCTCTTGCTTTCAAGATTGCTTTGGCTATTCAGAGACTTTTGTGGTTCCATTGAAATTTTAGGATTATTTGTTATACTTCTGTAAAAAATGCTATTGGTATTTTGATACAGATGGCATTAAATGTGTAGATTGCTTTGAATAGATAGTATAGACATTTTAACAATATTTGTTCTTTCGATCCATTAGCATGAAATGTCTTTCCATTTGTGTCAACTTCAATTTTTCATCAATGTTTCATAGTTTTCAGAGTATAGGTATTTCACCTTTTTAAGTTTATTCCTGCATATTTTATTATTCTTGGTACAATTATAAATGGGATTGCTTTCTTAATTTTTCTTTCTGCTGCATTATTAGTGTATAGAAGTGCAGCTGATTTCTGTACATTGATTTTGTATACTATGACATTTCTAAATTTCTTTTTTTTGTTTTAGTAGGTCTTTTGGTAGAGTGTTTAAGATTTTCTCTATGCAGTATCATATCATCTGCAAATAGTGGAAGTTTTACTTCTTCCTTACCAATTTGGATGCCTTTTATTCCTTTTTCTTATCTGATTGCTGCTGCTAGGACTTCCAGTTCTCTAACATCATTTTTAACAACATCTTTCTAGATATGTCTCCTCAGGTAAGGGCTACAAAAGCAAAAATAAAATATTGGGACTACATCAAAATAAAAAGCTTCTGCACAGCAAAAGAAACAATCAACAAAACTAGAAGGCAACCTACTAAACAGGAGAAGACATTTGCAAATGGCATATCTGATAGGTTAGTATCCAAAATATGTAAAGGAATTATACAATTCAACACACAAAAAACAAATAATCCAATTAAAAATGGGCATAAGCTGTGGACATTTCTCTAAAAAGATTCAGATGGCCAACAGACACATGAAAAGATGCTCAACATTACTCATCATCAGGGAAATACAAATCAAAACTACAATGAAATATAACCTCACACCTGTAATAATGGCAAAAAAATAAAAATTAAAAATTAAAAAAAAAAAACAAGAAAAACCTGTTGGTGAGGATGTGAATAAAAGGGAACCCTCTTGAACTTTGGTGGGAATGCAAACTGGTGCAGTCACTGTGGAAGACGATATAGTGATTCCCAAAAAAATTAAAAATAAAACTATTCTATGATCCAGTAGTTACACTACTGGGTATTTATCCAAAGAAAGTGAAAACAGTAATTCAAAGGTATATATGCACCCTTATGTTTATTGCAGCATTATTGACAATAGCCAAATTATGGAAGCAACTCCAGTGTCTTTGATGGATGAATAAAGAACATGTCATTAGATTAGATATAGATACAGATATAGATATAGATATATACATATAGATATAGATGGTATATAGATATAGGTATAGATATAGAATGGAATATTATTCAGTCATAAAAAGAATGAAATCTTGCTATTTGAAAAAACATGGATCTAGAGAGTATAATGCTAAGCAAACTAAGCCAGGAAGAGAAAGACAAATACCTTATGATTTCAGCCATTTGGAATTTAAGAAATGACATAAAGGAAAGAAAAAAAATTGGAGAGACAAACCAAAACAGATTCAACTATAGAGAACAAACAGATGGTTACCAGAGGGGAGGTGAGTGGTACAATGGGTGAAATAGGTGAAGAGGATTAAGAGTACACTGATTTTTATGAGCACTGAGTAATATATGGAATTATTGAATCACTGTACTGTAGACTGAAATTAATATAACACTCTATATCAACTACACTGGAATTTTAAAAAATCAATAGACATACATGACACATCATTACCACCAAAAGGTGGTGAATTATCTTCTAATTCACCTATTCTCCCCTCTGCCTCTTCAATCCCCACTGTGGCCATCTCCATTTTATTTTGTACCTCATTTATAGCATTTTTTGATTCATCCTGACTATTTTTTACTCCCTTGATCTCTGTAGCAATGGATTCTCTGCTGTCCTCTATGCTTTTTTCAAGCCCAGCAATTAATTTTATAACTATTATTCTAAATTCTTGTTCAGTTATATTGCTTAAGTCGGTTTTGATCAAGTCGTTAGCTGTTGCTACTGTCTGGAATTTCTTTTAAGGAGAATTCTTCTGTTTCATCATTTTAGCTAGTTTTCTGTCCCTTTTGCATTTTAAAAGCTTGGTGTGTGCTCTGCACCTGCAAGCACTGCTATATTAAAGGGGGGTCAGAGCCTGGCCCCTCAGGAGATGTTTTGTTTGTTTGTTTGTTTGTTTGTTGTTTTTGTTTTTGTTTTTTGGGGTTTTTTTTTTTTTGGAGATTGTTACTTGCTCTCTGTTGTTGTGGCTTTGGTTATTTTATTACCCTACTCGTAGTGATATTTTTGACCCTCCACCAGGTGTGCTTTGATTTGTTCCTTGGAGTAGCCCCATCTTTTCTCTGGTTTTCCCATTTTCTTCCTGGTAGATTCAGTCTCTTTTCCTCCCAGACCCTGGGGTTCAAAGTCCTTTGGCTTCAGCACTTCTTTGTTTGAAATATGCAGGAGGTATGGATCCCCCTACTTCTCCACCATGTTGGCCCCGACCCATTCCAATTATCTTCAACAAATAGGTATTTATTTTAAGCTGTTAAATTTTGGGCTGGTTTGTTATGCATCAAAAACAAACTGATAAAATCTTATATCCAACAACCTACCTAAATTCACTTATTTATTTAATGATTTCTAAAAATGTATCTGTAGATTCAGATTTTTTATATGGAAATTCATAAATTTTGCAAATAATTAAATCTTATTTTGTTCTAATCTTTATGCTTTTGAATTTCTATCTCTGGGTTTAATGCACTACCTTTGATCTTTTATATGATGCTAATAAGAAGTGTCTATAGCAGGTATTTTTAACTCATTTCTAGTCTCAATAGTCTTTCAAATTTTCACCATTAAATATGATAGATAGTTTATCCAACTTTGTAGAGGCCCATCATCAGATTAAGTGGGTTTCCTTCTATTTATTTTTAAAATTCTAAACAGTTTATAAATTTATCAAAAGCTTTTTACACATTCATTAAATTAATATATGGGTTTTTTATTTTTGTGTTGACTAGATAGGTAGATAGATAGATGATAGATAGATAGATAGATAGATAGATAAATATCCAGAGGTTATAATTATTATTTCTGGGATGATCAGTCTCATAGAAAATTACTTCACCACAACTGTAACCCAAAGTCAGGATATCATCTTTTTAAAGTTTCTCTTCCATTTCAGGCCCATTTCCCAACTGGATTGCCTAAATCGTTCTTAGTAGCATTTAGTTTTTCTTTATACATACTGCATATGAAACATTGTGAGTTTTTATGTGTTGCAAATGTTCCTAATCTGTGACTTGCTTTATCATTGTCTCAACAGCATCTTTGGATGAATAGAGTATATTCCAAAATTACAATTTTATTTGAAATTTTGTTTCAGGTTATTGTAGCACACTCAAGAAACTGTCTATCCCAAAGCCATAATACATTCTCTTGTTATCTTCTATAAGATTAATTATTTTGTATTTTACATTCACACTATTTTATAGCCTATAACATTATTATATTGATTCATCTGAATTTACTATTCTAAATACCATAAAACAAATACCAGGATACTAGGAATTTTTTCTTTCCATATGGATAGCCAATTGACCCATGTTGATGGAAAAAAAACTTTTTTGCCCAATGCTGTATTTTATCAATGGTCTCATTAACCAACTTATATATATTATACACATTATATACAGTCTGTTGGCTTATTTGTTTACTATTGAAATATAATACTTTCTCGGTAACATAAATGTTGGTGTCTGGCAATTTAAGTCCTCCAAATTCACTATCATCTTAAATGAGTGACTTAGTTATACTTGGCTACCTAAATTTTCATGTTAATAAAACTATCTGCTGAGACTGTATGGACATTGAATCAAATTTATACATCATTTGATGATGGGAACTTCTGCTTCTTCTGGGTGAGAAAACTAGAAAAAAAAACAGAAAAAAAGCAAATATCCTGTGCTTGAATGCAATCTAGAGTTGCTGAACAATGATAACTAGGTGCTGAAAATATTGGAGAGGGGATAATGACACATTTTAGCTGAGTTCTTTGGGTGCTTTAATCTCAGCATCTGTAGATTCCAGGCATTGGTAGGATGTGAAAATTCAAGGTTTCCTCTGCAGTAGACCACTATTGGGCATGGGGTACAGAAAAGTAACAGGGACAAGAATGCAGGTGCTTTTTGTCTCAGGATATTTGTCAATTACTTTGCCACATGGGTTAGGACACCTCAAAGAAAGTATACTGAAAGCTAGAATAAAGCTTTTAGAATTCTCATAAAACAGAAAGGTTTGGAGATGAGAGGTTTGATAAGCAGGCATTCAGTTGAATATTCTAGAGACTCAAGAACATAAGAGGTAATCTGGGCCTTGTTGAGTAAGTAAATGCCTAAAACTATTATTACCAGGCAGAGAGAATGGCAAACCACCCTTTTAAAAAACTTCAGTATTATTTGGAGGCTTTACATTTTTATGTTCAATGTCAAACATTCAAAAATAATAAAATTATAATAAATTTCTAGGTATGGCAAAAGATAAATTAAAAACAACACACAAAAAAATCAAATAAAGGATGTTAGATCCTAGGTGTGTTTTCGTCTGATTGTTGAAAGAAGCTTGATAGAATTGAGAAAAAAAGGGAAAGAAAAAAAAAGAAAAAAAGAAAGAAAACGTTTCAAAATTTAAAATAAGAATACAATAAAATAGAATATAATGAAATGATGAAAGTAAAACAGAAAAAAACATTTACAAACATTTCAAAATTATAGTGGAAAAAGTTAAAGAAAAATGTTTTTTATAGAAAAAGAAAATAAATCATATTCTGTACTCACAAATAAGAAAAACACACACACAAAAATGAATAGATGGCCCAGTGAACAGAATGGAATACAATTAAAATTACTTCCAGTTTCCCTTACAAGTCAAACTATGAAACACTTCATAGTCTGTAAACTAAGCAGGCAGAGAGACTTGTGATGTTTGTTCCTCTAGAGCGCTGTCGGCACAGTTGGACTTGGTGGGGCTTGGCGTAACAGCTCCATTCTTTACTAGACAGTGCTGCTTAGTGTCCTGTGTGGATCTTTGTGGCAGGTGTACACATGCATGCGCATGCACAGAGAGGTGAAAATGGCATCACCCAGCTACCCAGTCTCTAGTATCAGAACTCCGTGCTCTTGCCCACCGGCAACCAAACATCCCTCCTTTGTCTCCCACTTCAGTCCACTCCCCACTTCTACACTGTCTGCGACCAAACCGTCAGCCCACCAGGCAGCAACTCCCTCCTGAGTTTTATCTCAGAGACGGCTGTGTTACCAAACCCAGCACTGAGGGCCCTGCAGCTTTGACCCACTCAGACCCTCTGGGGGAGGGTTTGCTGAGCAATGGCCAGGTGCCTGGCCTGCCTACCCCTGGGAACGTTCAGATCATCTTGCTGCTAAAGATGTCCAGAGACTGCAGCTGGGTGCCAGCCTGCCCCTGAAAAAGTTTGCATGATCATGTAGCAGCAGCCTTTCAGGGATTATGGTAAATCAAACATACATCTGGCACCAGGATTCACCACCCCTTAATGTCCTTATTCCAACATCAGCAAACATGGCTGTCCTCCAGGGTCTGCTGGGACCTTTGCCTGTGGGGAGGCTGCACAGCCTCTACCATATGTCCTCTCAGACACCTCAGATTTCGCTGTCTGATCCTGGGGATTTGCCCTTCCCACCAGAGCTCTGCCAGGGACTGAGCTACAGAGTTTCAGAATATGCACTCTCCTGTTCATACAGTCTTAAGGTTATCCAAACCCTCTCCTTCCCCTTTCCCCTTTCCCCTTTCTGCCTTTCTTATTAAGTCCCTTATGGGTGTTTCCACTCTTTCTCTTTCTCTCCACCTGCTTTTGGGGAGAGTACTTTTCCTGTACTCTGTCCACTGTCTCCACCCTCTCCCCACAAGCAAAAACAGCTCCCTATCCTCCATGGCTTCTCTCTCCCCCAGTTTACCTCTCCACACCATGAAGCTGCTGAGTTCTGTGGTTCAAGTTATGCAGATTGTCACGTTTATCCTCAGATCAATTTTCTAGGTGTGCAAAATGGTTTGGTGTTGATCTAGCTGCATTTCAGGAATGAGAGACACAAAAAACTTGCATGCTTCTTTGCCATCTTGGCCTCCCTCAATTTGCTAATATCTTGTTGAGAATTTTTGCATTCGTGTTCATCAGAGAAATTGGCCTAAAATTCTCCTTTAGTGGGAGATTTGTCTGGTTTTCGAATTAAGATAATTCTGGCCTCATAGATTGAGATTGCAACTTTTCCTCCCATTTGTATTTTTTTGGAACAGTTTCAAAAGAATATATATTAATTCTTCTTTAAATATGTGGTAGATTTTCCCTGGAAAGCCATCCTACCCTGGACTTTTGTTTGTTGGGAGATTTCTGATTAGTGTTTCAATTTCTTTGCTGCTTGTGGATCTGTTCCAATTTTCTATTTCTTCCTATTTCAGTTTTAGTAGTTTATATGTTTCTAGGAATCTATCCATTTCTTCCAAATTGCCTTATTTGTTGACATATAGTTTGTCAAAATATTCTCTTATAATTGCATTCCTTTGTTGGTTGTGATCTCTCTCATTCTTGATTTTATTCACTTGAGTCCTTTTGCTTTTCTGTTAAGTCTGGCTAGGGGCTTATTATGTAAATTATTTTTTAAGTGTATTTACTTATTTTGAGAGAGAGATAGAGAGAGAGCAGTGGAGGGGCAGAGAGAGAGAGGAGAGAATCTTAAACAGGCATTGCACCATCATCTCCTGAGCCAAGAGATCATGACCTGAACTGAATTCAAGAGTCAGATGCTTAACCGAGGCACCCCTCAATTATGTAAATTCTAGCAAAGAACTAGCTCCTAGTTTCATTGAGATGTTCTACTGATTTTTTTTAAATTTTGGTATAATTTCTGCTTTAGTCTTTATTATTTCCCTCTTTCTGCTGGTTTGGGGCTTTATTTGCAGCTCCTTTAGGTGTAAAGTTAGGTTGTGTATTTGAGACTTTTCTTCCTTCTCAAGGAAGACCTGGATTGCTATATACATCCCTCTTATGACTGCCTTTGTTGCATCCCAAAGGTTTTTGACTATCATGTTTTCATTTTCATTGGATTCCATGTATTGTATTAATTTCCATGTATTGTTGGGCTTTCCAAAAAAAATTATTTTGTTTGAATTTTGTGTGGGGCCCAAAATAAGAGAAGGTTCTGCAACAGGTACAGGCTTCAAATCAAGCTGCTTTACCACTTGGGCCATATGATCCAACATATTCCATGATGGTTGAAGTGTCAGTTGCAGGTAGGGATGCTCTTTGGAGACTTTCACAGGCTCCACAGATGCATATCATAATGCAGATCTTTAGGATTTTGGAGGAAATCCCTGCCATAACCTATAGGTAACTACTTTCTTTTTCAGAAACAGCTCTTGGCCTGCTGCTGGGTCTTTGTAGAGATTGAATTCCTGACCATGGGCCACCGACTTACCATACAACCTCAGCTTCCTATCATGAACTGAGTGTTTTCTGACCCACCAAGCCATGAAATTAATCATGCACAGCAGCACTCCATCATCAAATGTAAATACTAATAACATGATCAGGCCCAAGCAGGCCCTGAAGGCAGAGGTAAGTTACATAAATAAGTGGCTTAAATGCTCATGGTCCCCTCTATTGCCACACTGCCTTGTCTCTCCCTCCAAGCTTATACTTATGGCCTTATGAGGTTTATTTACCATTAGCTGAAGAAAGAGAAGACTTGGACCTAGTTTACAGCTGATTCTGCACAGTATGCAAGAACCACTAGAAAATGGAGAGCTAAAACACTACAGTCTTTCTCTTGGACATTCCTGAAGACAGCAGTAAAAGGAAACCCTCTCAAGAGGAAATAACTTCAGGCAGTGTACTTAGTTGTGAACTTTTCTTGGAAGGAGTAAGACCAAGACATGTAATTGAATATTGATTCATGGGCTGTAGCCAATGGGTTAGTTGGATGGTCAAGCACTTGAAAGAAAGAGAAGTGGGAAATTGGTGACAGAGAAATTTGGGGAAAACTTTTATAGATATACTTCTCTGAAAAGGCAAAAAAAGTGAAGATAGTTATGTCCCAAGTGGTTTTTAACTAAATGGGGAACTCAGCAGAGAAGTTAATAGTTTTAATAATCAGACAGAGAGGACGACTCATTCTGTGGATACTAGTCAGCCTATTTCTCTAATCACACCTATTCTTTCTGAAAGGGCTCATGAACAAAGTGGTCATGGTAACAGAGATGGAGGTTATGATTTGGCTCAACAACATGAACTTCCATTCACCAAGCCCTACAAGGTTACAATCACTGCTGAGTGCCTAATCTGCCAGCAGCACAGGTCAATTCTGTCAGGTGTAGCACCATTTTCTAGGATGATCAGCCAGATATAAAACATAGTGACAGGCTGATTACATTGGACCACTTCCATCATGGAAGGGACAACGTTTTTCTTTATTGGAATAGAGTCTTGCTATGGATTTTGATTTGCTTTCCCTACATGCAGTGCTTCTGCCAAAACTATCCTCCATGGAATTATAGAATGCCTTACCTGTCATTATGTTTTCTACTCAGCATTTCTTCTGATCAAGGAACTAACTTCAGAGAAAAAGAAGTGTGGCAATGATCCTGGGCTCATGGAATTCACTAGTTCCCCACTATCCTGAAGCAACTGACTTGACTGGAAGGGCCTTTTGAACACTCAGTTACATCATCAGCTAGGTGGCAATATCTTTTGGGGCTGAGATAAAGTTCTCTACAAGACTGTTTATGCTCTGAATCAGTGTTGATATATGGTGCTATTTCTCACATAACCAGGATTCATGGGTCCAGGAATTGAAGGGTGGAAATATAAATTGGGACCATTCATTATTACCCCAAGTGACCCACTAACAAAATTTGTGTTTCTTGTTTCCATGACTTTATGCTGTGCTGGTCTAGAGGTCTTATTCTCAGAAGGAGAAATGCTTTCATGAGGAGACACAACAATGATTCCTTGAGAAGGAGATTGGAATTTTTCAGGATTTCTCTTAGTATTACCATGCCCTATAATTAAAGCCAATAGAAAACTACCACAACAGGACTGCTAATGGTCCAGGCCCTTCAGAAGTGAAGGTTTTGGTCACCAAAACATCCCAGGTGCTTTCTGAGGTCAAAGAGAAAACAGAATGGGTCGTAAAAGAGCGTAGTTGTAACTACCAGCTACAACCACATGACAGTTACAAAAGTGAAGACTGTAATGTCAAGAGTGTTTCCTCCTTATAATGTCATAAGTACATTTTTGTGTGTATATATGCATATCTTAAGCAAGTATCTTTGTTTTCTTTCCTCCCTTACTCTCTTATAGCATAAGACATTTTGACTTTATGTCAGTATTTAAGTATTGCTGATTTAAATCATAGTATTTAAGTTAAAAGATATCAGGAGAATAGTGAACATCATTCAAGGATTTTATCTACTTTTCTGGGCAAGGAATTAGTGCATTTTTGTTTGTATTCAGTATACTTATATCACATTATAGTTATGATATTTGGAGAATAAGTATATGATTGCAAGTTGAGCAGGGATAGACTTGTGATGATTAATTTTATATGTTAACTTATGAACCACCAGAAATCTGATAAATCATTATTTCTGGTTGTGTCTGTGAGTGTATCTCTGGAGAAAATTAGCATTTTAATCAAAAGATTGAGTGAAGATTAACCTCATCAATGGAAGTAGGTATTATTCAATCTTTTGAGAAACTGATTAGAAAGAAAAAAAAAAAGACAGAGAAAGGATGAATTTGCGTTATGTTTAAGATATGACATCCATCTTCTCCTGCCTGGGACATGCATTGGCATTCCTGGTTCTCAAGTTTTGAAGTCATACCTAAACTTAGGCCATGGGCTTTCCAAGTCTCCAGCTTTCACACCCATCCTAAATTTCACTATGACCTTCCCTGGTTCTCCACGTTCCACATAGCAGATCATTGGATTTTTTGGCCCCCATAAATATATGAGCCAATTCCTATAACGAATCTTCTCATTATCTATCTACATTAATCCCTCTCTCTCTATATCATCTATCTATAATATATCTACCTACCTATCTATCATCTATCTGTCATCTCATCATCAATCATTGATATTCTATTCATTCTGTTTCTCTGGAGAACCTTGACTAATGCATTTTTTTATTATAACTTACTCTTAAGAATAAACATTTTCATTATAATTTTCTTTAACTCTATGAATGCTTTCACTGTTAAAGTTGATCAAGCTTTTTTTGTATAAGGATTTTTATATAAATTTCCATGGTACCTTTCCATTCTTTACCTTAAACCTTTATATAACTGAGGTACATCTTTTGTGAGCAGCATATAATTGAGAATTATTTCCAAATCATTGTTTTTTGATTGGCAATGGACCTGACTATAATGTAACTACATAGCATTGCAATTTAAAATATAATAGTGACCTTTAATCATGACATTAGATTTATTATAACCTTTCTTTATCTCATGCCTACTGCTTAACAGAGTTAGTGCATACTAACAATTAGTATAACTTCAAAAATAAATATATAATATAAAAATTCATAAATATGACTTTCTTACAAATAATTCATCTGTAGAATTTTATATGTAACTATAAATTTATATTACATTTGTTATATGAGAAATCTTCTATCTTTTCTTGTTAGATCAGAACCATAACATGCAGGTTTTGAATCCCAATCAGGCAATGCAGGTAACTGCGGTTTGTTTTGTTTTTGTTTTTTGGGTTTTTTTTGTTTTTGTTTTTGTTTTTTTAATTTTTTCTGTCCATCGAAGATAATTATTCTGGAAGAATAAATGAAAGGGAAAAAGTTACCTGTTTGACCAATCAAGTTAAAAATGATTAATTCAACAAACAGCATGGGGTTACCCTTATTAGAGAGTTCTATCATGTTATTTATTTTTAACCAACTTAATACACAAATGCTCAAAGATTAAATGTTATAAGAAACAAATTTAAAACATCACACGGCAAATAAATTTTTAAATGAAAATTGGAAAGTCATTTATAGTTTACAATGCCTATGACATAGTTTACAATATTGAAAAATATTTTTGAATTCAATTTTTATTCTATGTAGCAATATATCACCATTAAATATATATTATATTATTTAAATTTATCTAATACATTAAATTTTCTGTTTTTCTGTCTCTACCTTTCACTATTACATTATTTTATACTCACTGTGATATGATGGATTGTTTTCCTGGCTACTCCTTAGGTTCACCCTCACTTTCAAGTTGCCTATATATTTCAAAATAAATATAATCACTTAAAATTATATTTTCTTCAAGACTGTTCCACAAAACTCTGTATACACTTTCAATATTGATACAGCTTTGAATTCCTATCTAGGATCTGAGACTAAGCACTCCTTAAGAATATATTACCACTGAGAACACTGATCAATTAGTAATCAAGATTAATATGAGAAAAAAATACATTAATGTAAATTTACCTAAAAATGAATGCATAATTTTCATATTAATAACACTATTAGCTAAATAACAGTAAACTTTCTTGTGATTCATCTTCTGCCATATTTATTTCTATGAATTTTACCAGCTACTTTCTCTCCCAAAGATATTTGGTATCATTTTTCCACAATAAAGTCACCCAACATATGAATATCCTTTCAAATTGAATTATGTTAACTATTTTACACCCTGCATATTATTTCAGAAATGTTACATAACATTTTCAAATCATTTCTGTGAAACGTATTCTCTTTTATTTATATTATCTTATGAACTTTAAATATTTTAATAAAATTTAATGTTTATTAAGTAAAATGAATAGCAACACAGAACCCAAAGGCACAAATTATTTTATAGCAATTCCTCTGAAGAAAAGTAACACAAGTATAATATTTATTTTTATTTTTGAAGCATATTTTCAGATGTTTCTAAGGTTTTTTAATGAAAACTTATTTTATTTTTTCTGAAGATTAGCCTTGACTATAATCTCAATATTTCAGTCTGCTATTTATTAACTTTTAATCTTTTCAACCTTTGGTTGCCTAACTTTCAATTTATTTAACAGCCTAAAAGACTAATTACTCTTTTAGATTTCTCTGTTTCCTTTTAATAAAATAGTATGCACAAAATACTTTGAAATATATAAATAATAAAAAATAAAGTAATAATGTTTAATACATATTTAATAATTAAGATCAAATAATAAAAAGAGGTAGATAAACATTAACTAAAAATCGTTTCCACTTAAATTTATCCCAACAGAGTTCAAGTTGTTACAATATTAAAATTCCTGACCTTTTAAATATTCTATTTATTATGCACTACACTGATTATTAATATATTAAGTATTATATTTTACATGAAGATAAAAATTAAATCTGAATTATTATTTACATCATCATGCTGTTATTTATTAATAGGTCATATATACGCCAAAAAATTATCAAAGAAATGAATCTTAAATATGAAATCAATATACTCATCGCTTGTATACTCCTCAGTTCTCCATTTGTTTCTTTGGAAATAAACTTTTACCAGTGCGGCAATCAGTAAACAGAGAATAATGAAAAAAGGAATGAGTAGGAAAAATGGCCATCTTGTAGGTTTGGAATGATAAGCATTTTCAATGTAGCGTCTTTCTAGGAGAGAAAACACCAGTGATTTGAAAGCAATTACCAGGCATATAATAAAGACATTTCTTAAGGGGGTCTATCCACCAAGATCTAACAACTGTAAATATTTATGCCCCCAACGCTAAGACACTAAAATATGTACATCAATTTGTCACAAACATAAAGAAAATCATTGATAATAATACAATGCTATAAGTGGGGACTTTAACACCCCACTTAAAACAGTGGACAGATTACCTAAGTAGAAAATCAATAAGGAAACAATGGCTTTGAATGACACACTGTACCAAATGCACTTAACAGATATATTAAGAACAATTCATCCTGAAGCAGCAGAATACCTATTCTTCTCCAGTGAACATTTAACATTCTCCAGAATAGATAGCATACTGGTTCAATTCTCAGCCCTCAACAAGTACAAAGAGATCAAGCTCCTACCATGTGTATTTTCTTACCACAACACTATGAAACTTGAAATCACAAGAAAAATTTTAGAAAGAACAGAAATACTTGGATATTAAAGAACATTCGACTAAAGAATGAGTGGGTTAACCAAGAAATTGAAGAGGAAATTTAAAAGTACATTGAAGCCAATGAAAATGAAAACACAATAGTTTAAAATTTTTGGGATACAGCTAAGGCAGTCATAAGAGGGAATTATATAGCAATCCAGGCCTTCCTAAAGAAGGAAGAAATGTCTCAAACACACAAGCTAACTTTATACATAAAGCAGCTGGAAAAAGGACTGCAAATAAAGCCCCAAACCAGCTGAAGAAGGGACATAATAAAGATTAGAGCAGATCAAAGATATGAAAAAAGATAGTAGAGGGGTGCCTGGGTGGCTCAGTTGGTTAAGCCTCCTACTTCAGCTCAGGTTATGGTCTCTCGGTTTGTGAGTGTGAGCCCCACATTGGGCTCTGTGCTGACAGCTCGTAGCCTGAAGCCTGCTTTGGATGCTGTGTTTCCCTCTCTCTCTCTGCCTCTCCCCACTCATGTGCACACTCTCTCTCTCAAAATGAGTAAACATTTTTTTTTATTAAAAAAAAATAGTAGAACAGATCAACAAAACTAGGAGCTGGTTCTTTGAAAGAATTAACAAAATTGATAAACCTTTAACCAGATATGTCAAAATTAAATAGGAAAGGACCCAAAATAAATAAAATCATGAATGAAAGAGATCACAGCCAACACCACAGAAATACAAACAATAACAAGAGAATATTATGAGCAATTATATGAAAAATAGAGCAATCTGGAAGAAATGGATAAATTCCTAAAAACAAATAAACTACCAAACTGAAACAGGAAAACTAGAAAATTTGAACAGACCCATAATCAGTAAAGGAATTGAATCAGTAATCAAAATCTCCAAACAAACAAGAGTTCAGTATGAGATGGCTTCTCAGGGGAATTCTACCAAACATTTAAAGAAAATCTAGTAACTATTCTTTTGAAGCCATTCCAAAAAATACACATGGAAAGAAAACTTCCAAACTCATTCTATTAAGCCAGATTACCTTGATTCAAAAAAAAAAAAATACTCCACTGAAAAGGAGATTTACATACTAATTTCCCCGATTAATATGGGTGCAAAAATTCTCATATTAGCAAAAAAATCCAACAATACATTAAAATCATTATTCACCACAATCAAGTAGGATTTATTCCTGGGCTGCAGGGATGGTTCAATATCCACAAATCAATCAATATGACACAACACATTATTAAAAATGTATAAGAACCACCTAATATTCTCAATAGATGGAGGAAAAAACATTTGACAAAACACAGCATCATTTTTTGATAAAAAAAAAAAACCCTCAAGAAAGTAGAGATATAAGGAACATACCTCAACATCATAAAGACCAAATATGAATGACCCACAGCTAATATGACCCTCAATTGGGAAAAACTGAGACCTTCCCCCTAAGATCAGGAACACAACAAGGTTTTCCATTCTCACCACTGTGGTTCAACATGGTACTGGAAGTCATAGCCTCAGCAGTCAGATAACACAAAGGAAAAAAAAAAGGCATACAAACTGTCAAGGAAGAAGTCAAACTTTCACTCTTTGCAGATGACATGATACTCTACAAGAAAACCTGAAGAACACCACAAAAAAATTGCTAGAACTGATCCAGAAATTCAGCAAAGTCACAGGATATAAAGTCAACATACAGAAATCAGTTGCATTTATATACACCAATAATGAATTAGCAGAAAGAGATATTAAGGAATCGCTCCCATTTACAATTACACCAAAAACCATAAAATACCAAGGAATAAATTCAACCAAAGAGGTAAAATATCTGTATGCTGAAAACTATAGACAGCATATGAAAGAAATTGAATAAGACACCAAAAAAATGGAAAAATATTCCATGGTCATGGACTGAAAAACAAATATTGTTAAAATGTTGATACTACCCAAAGCAGTCAACACATTCAGTGCAATCCCTATCAAAAAAACACAAGCGTTCTTCACAGGGCTACAACAAACAATTCTAAAATTTGTATGGAACCAGAAAAGACCCCAAATAGTCAAAGTAATGTTGAAAAAGGAAACCAAAGCTGGAGGCATCACAATCCTGGACTTTAAGCTGTATTACAAAGCTGTAATCATGAAGACAGTATGGTACTGGCACAAAACAGACACATAGATCAGTAGAACAGAATAGAAAACCTAGAAATGGACCCAACTAATCATTGACAAAGCAGTAAAGAGTATCCAATGATAAAAAGATAGTCACTTTAGGAAATAGTGTTGGGAAAACTGGACCATGACATGCAAAAGAATGAAACTGGACCACTTTCTTACAGCATACACAAAAAAATAAATTTACCATGGATAAAGACCTAAATGTGAGACAGGAAACCATCAAAACCCTAAAGGAGAAAACAGGCAACAACCTCTTTGACCTCGGCTGCAGCATCTTCTTACTAGGTATGTCCTGGAGGCAAGGGAAACAAAAGCAAAAATCAACTATTGGGACCTCGTCAAAATAAAATGTTTCTGCACAGTGAAAGAAACAATCCTTTTAGCAAAGCTAAAAGGCAACCAACGGAATGGGAGAAGATATTTGCAAATGACATATCAGATAAGGGATTAGTATCCAAAATCTATAAAGAACTTATCAAAACCCAACACCCAAAAAACAAATAAACCAGTGAGGAAATGGGCAAAAGACATGAATAGACACTTTTCCAAAGAAGACATCCAGATGGCTAATAGACACATGAAAAGATGCTCAACATCACTCATCATCAGGGATGTACAAATCAAAACCACAATGATATATCACCTCACACCCACAGAATGGCTGAAATTAACGACTCAGGCAACAACAGATGTTCGTGAGCATGCAGAGAAAGGGGAGACATTTTTGCATGTGGGTGAGAATGCAAACTGGTGCAGCTACTCTGGCAAACACTATGAAGGTCCCTCAAAAAATTAAAAATAGAGCCATCCTAGGACCGAGCAATTGCACAATTGGGAATTGATCCAAAGGATACAAAAATGCTGATTTGAAAGGCCCTATGCACCTCAATGTTTATAGCAGCGCTATCAACAATATCCAAATTATGGAAAGAGCCAAATGTCCATTGACTAATGAATGGATAAAGATGTAGTATATATATACAATAGAGTATTACTCGGCAATCAAAAAGAAGGAAATCTTGCCATTTGCAACAACGTGGATTGAACTACAATGTAATGTTAACTGAAAAGTCAGTCAGAAAAAGACAAATATCATATGTGGAACTTAAGAAACAAAACAGATGGAAATAGAAGAAGGAAAGGAAAAGTAAGATAAAAACAGAGAGGGAAGCAAACTCTTAAATACAGAGAACAAACTGAAGGTTGCTGGCAGGATGTTGAATTGGGGGGATGGGTTAAATGTGTGATGGACATTAAGGAGGGCACTTGTTGGGATGAGCACTGGGTGTTATAAGTAAGTGATGAATCACTAAATTCTATTCTTGAAATCATTATTACACTATATGTTAACTAACTTTAATTGAATAAATAAATAAGTAAATAAAATTTCTGGAGAGTCATTTAAAAAATAAATCATTTCTATATTTTAATATGACTATTAGCATAAAATTTTTAAACTTTTATAGTTTTATAAATTAACATGTTTTTAAATGAAGTAGATAGGTTTATAGCATCAGTGCCCCCAAAATTTTTTCTAACTTCTATAATAGTCCTATCCTTTGCTATTTATACTCAGAACTCTTTATTCTGTAGTTTCTCTTCAGAACTGTTTGATAATATAGATGAATAGAAAGTGTGACCCCTGTGAAGAGCAGAAGCAGTCTTTCTCAATACTCTATTTTTATTAAGAAATACTGTACATGTGATAAAATTTTCATGAGTTCCAAAATACCTTTCTTTTATTGTATTGTATTGTTTCGTATTGTATTGGTATGTATTTTCATGTCTTGTCTAAGAAATTATTGCTTATTCCAAGGTCATGTAGAAATTTCCCTGCTTCCTGGGGTACCTGGGTGGCTCAGTCAGTTAAGCTTCCGACTTTGGTTCAGTTCATGATCTCACAGTTCTTGGGCTCTGTGCTGACAGCTCAGTGCCTGGAGCCTACTTCAGATTCTGTCTCCCTCTCTCTCTGCCCCTCCCCCATTCATGCTCTGTCTCTCTCTGTCTCTCTCTCTCTCTCAAAAATAAACATTTAATTTTTTTTTTAAAAATTCCCCTGCTTCCCTCATGAAGATATATAGTTTTCGTTTATGCATTTAGATTTATGATTTATTTCATATAAATTGGCAAGTTGAGATTTTAAGGGTCAATGGTCTTATGTAGATATTCAATTGTTACAATACAATGTTTTGAAATGATTTTTATTCATTGAACTATCTTTGTACCTTCCTTGAAAAAAATGTTTAACCATATATCAAGACTCCCTATTCCATATTCCATATCATTGATCTGTTTGTATATCTATCCATTACCAATGCCACACTGTCTTCATTAACATAACTATATTTAAATCTGTAATATACTAAATTCAATATAAGGGAAATAGACTAAGCTTTTTTTCAGGGTGGGTTGTTTTCTTAATTAATTAATTAATTATTTTTTTGGCTATTCTGAGCACTTTTGCAAATATTTTAGAATCAAATATTAATATATAAAAAGTTGCATGCTCTTATGATTGGGTTTTTTAATCTATAGATTTGGTGAGAATCTTAAAATAATAAACCTGGTGTACATGGCAAATTTCTCAACTTATTTTTATGTTTAACATCTGTCTGCATTTCTGTTTTAGTTTCAGTGTAAAGATATTATCCATATTTTGTTAAATTTATTTCCAAAATATTATATTTTTATAATAGTGTAAATAGTACTAATTATAAGTTGGTTTCCATTTACTGCTGTTATTATAAAACAATACTACTAACTTTTGAACATTATTTCCTCTGATCTTTCAAAATATATTACTTCTAGAAGTGTTTTGTAGATCCCTTAGGATTTAATATTGTACTTAATTACAACATATGCAGTCTCATTTCATCCTTTCTGATAATAATCTTTATGTTCTTGATTTCTTGTTTTTTGTTATTGCACTAGCTAGGATGGCTAGGATTTATGGGAAAATGTTGAATAGGTATGGTGAGAGCATAATTTGTTCCCCTGCGCTTTGAATTTCTTTTTTTTTTGAAAAACAATGTACTTCATCATAAGTTGTATTAGGTACATTTTCTGTTGATGCTTTTATCAGATTGATCAAGTTTACTTCTGTTTGCTGTTTTTTAAAAAAAATTCATAAATAGGTGTTGAATTTTTTGTCAAATGATTTTTATGCATCACATGAGAAAATCGTATACTTTTTAAAAATAATTTCATTGATTTGATGAATTCCACTGATTGACTTTCAAGTGATACAGGAGACTTGCATTTCTAAGATAAATCCCAATTAGTCCAGATTACTATCCTTTTAATATAGATAGCTATAGAATATGCTAATATATTGGTAAGAATGTTTACATCTGTTTTTATAAAAGATGTTTTTCTGTAACTTTATCTATGTTAACTTACTTGTCTGGATTTGGTATCAGGGTTATGTTTTCCTTATACAACGAGGTGATAAAAATCCTTCCTACCAGTTTTTTGAAAATGGTATTTCTTCCTTGCAAAAATTTTCTGGATTTAACTTGTGAAAACATCTATTTCTAGAGTTGGGGTGGGGGGCTGGTTATTTTTGTTGGTATTGATATTTAAAAATTATAAACCCACAGGCTAAAGAAATTTTAATTCTGGTTTCTTGGTTATATCTTTGATTTATAATTCCTTTTCCATAGGAATAGCCATTTTTACAACTGAATAGCTTTATCAGCCTTGTTTCTTGCCCATAACTAATTGGGACTCAAAGAATTTATGTACTATTTTGATCACTTTTATTCTGAGCTGATACAATTCCTTTAAAATGTGTGGGCTTCTTGTGTGTCAAATAAAAAGTACACCCCATTAATCAAAGGAAAAGTCATGCCCACAAATCTTTTTGAGATAACATTTTTTTCTATATTGGACCCTGGTGAGGCTGCTATTAGACAACTTACTCAACATTCTCCATAGCCTTACTTTTTCAGAGTTTTTAGAAGCATTCTAATACAACACTTAGAAGACCTTTTGCATAGACAAGATCTATAAAATCCATCACTTTGTTTTTTTTTAGGATTTAAAAGAGTCTTACAGTCACATGCTTGACTTAATTGTTAACTGATGTCAAATTTTATTGTTCAATATCTCAGATTTAGTTTTTAGCCATTTCTCTCAATAAGCATGTTTTGTTGGAAGACCCTAAGGATGAGAATATTTTATTTTCAAACTAAACCAAACCAAAACACAAAATCCTGTCTTTTATATTTGATCTACATTTTACTTGAGAATTGAAATGTGTCTTCATTAACTATTATTCTCTTCTCATACTTTATCATAGGCAAATTAAATCACCTACTGGAAATCTTTACAATCTACCTGGAAATCTTGCTGACCAGAACCATAAATTCTATTTTCCATATTGTCACAGGCAACAGTGATGCCAAACAATTTGCCACTTCATAATAAATGTCCTTATTTCTCCAATTTCTAATAACATGTTTTAAAGCTATCTTTGAATTGTTCACCAACAGTATTCTCAAGACAATTTCAACATATACCAAAAGTCTTCAACAGTTTCCTAGATGACTTTCTACCTTCCATGTACCATCCAATTCTAAAGCTAATGCCATATGTCTTGGATTCCTTTATATAAATACACTATCTGGTTACCAAATTGTTTTCTATTATAGATAGAAAGAG
Source organism: Herpailurus yagouaroundi (assembly GCF_014898765.1). Lineage (NCBI taxonomy): Eukaryota > Metazoa > Chordata > Mammalia > Carnivora > Felidae > Herpailurus > Herpailurus yagouaroundi. Next base: position 4,753,293 of record NW_024412376.1, read on the forward strand.
GTGCAGGAAACTTTACCCAAACACAGAAACTTAAAACGATCATTTAATTTTGTTCATTTTGTGCATCATGAATTTGGGGAATTCATATTTTGTGTCTCAATGTAGTCAAATTTCAAATAGGGAAGATGATTTTCAACAGAATGAGCATTCCAACAATGAGAGTTGCAAGAATTGGTATTCTAAAAAACCCAGTCAGAATCTCACTTCTATACATTTTATTGATCAGTTATACCACTAAGGTCAACCTGGACTCAATGAAAGAAGTGGTCTCTTCTGATTATTGGTGAAATGACATGTGTGTGCATGGACAGAAGCAATAAATTACAGCTGATTTGAAGATAAGTTACTGCAAACTAATTGTTCTACAGAATGGAAACAGTTTAAAATGCATTAAGAATACTCTAATGTTTTTAACTTACCAATCTATTACCATATGGCAAACACTGGAATGAATGTGGAAATGTTAAGAACTACCTCTAGCTCAAAATCTGGGAAAAGCTGCTTTAATTATCTGAAATTTAGGTTTTTATATTAAGACTGTCCCTAATCATCATGGTATATGCTTGGCTTACTCTAAAATCCATCTTCTTTGAAGAAAATTGTAGGAAACTACATTTTCTAAGAACTCCAGATTTCTAGTTATATTAGGCTAACAGGAGTAACTGAAAAACTTTTGGAGGGTCAGAATAGTCAAACTATTTATAGTATTTAACCCCTGTCTCTGCACCATCTCCCATAATCGCTTATATGCTCTATAACTCTTCATGATAGATAGTACCTCTGCTTGTGATCTACCTGCTGGTATGTAACCCTGACCATAGTTACAAGTCATGCTAGATGGCTCAGATGTTGGTACTAGTAATACTGCCTCCTTTCATTGTCCCTCCAACTGCTGAAGTGATAGTGTATTCCTGCGTTGCCTAAAGATTCTCCAATTGGCTTTCATCTCTGCCATTGTGTGTTGCCTGATGCCTTATGTTGAATTCCTTCTCTGTGAAGGGCTAAAGTGATTTTTGTTTTCCTGCCTGGGCTTTTACTGATATGCCTTATATATAATATATGTTACTTATGTTATATTACTCTCTACAAGTAAAATATAAACTTTCCTCATATGATTTATTATTTAAGGCCATATCTAACCTAAATATAGATTATAGACAACTAAATAAAATATTATTTATTAAATTTAATAAATTAAAATGAAGTTTTAGTTATGTTTTCAATTTTTTATTAATACTTACCAGAACTGGCAAGGCCAGCAGCTACTTGAGGTGGAAAATTTCCACTGTCAACACTCCCACCAGTCCATGCATCATCACTAGTTTCACAATTAGGAGGCAAATACGAAGGGTTACAGTGACAGTTCTTTTTATTATTGCATACCTGAAACCAGGAGAAATATCATCTTTTAAGATAAAAGCTATAATTATTTGTGTTCCAGTAGAATTTTAAAATAATACTTAGGTCAAATGAGGCCAATATTCTTATGTGGTTTATGAGTATATAAACGTGTGTGTGTGTGTGTGTGTGTGTGTGTGTGTCTGTGTTTGTGTATTCAGTTATGTGTTTACTTTCTAGTATTACTCTCAGTGATTTCTATTCTCACATCACATTACTGCACTTACACCACGTTCATTGCATTTTCCTGGAGTACAATCATAATTCAAATATCCAGCATCTACACATTCTTTATTCTTGCAAACCTGAAAAGAAAATAAACCAAAGTAAAATAACTGAAATAACATCTATATTTGACATTTCATTAAAAGAATTCTCTACGATACTGATATAAAAGGTATTTATTTAATAAGTGTTAACACACTAGCAATAAGTTGATTAATTTATAGTGCTGTTTCCAGCACTAGATGAGACGCTGATTATCTGATAGTCAAGAAAACAACAGAAGTATCTTCTCTTCTTGTGCTGGTATAAAAGACATCAAATAAATAAAAGTGAAGATAACTATGTCATAAATACTATAATGAAAAAAGCACAGGGAATTTATCTGATATGTGGGAATAGTTTAATCTTATCAAACCTCTTATCAACCCCAGATGTTGAACAAGACTTAGGCAAGGATAGAAATGAAAGACAAAGTACTTATAGGAAAAGAAATAATATTTAAAATGACCCTACATTGAAAGATAATACAAAACTTTTGAGAAATATTAACAGCAGTGTAGCTGGTACACAGAGAACAACCATTTAATCATGAATTCACTAAATAATTGAGTCCTACAGCATGCCTGTCCTGAGAAAAAAACCAGTGAACAAAAAAAAATCTCATTTTGTTCATATTGCAGTGAAAGATATAGAAATGCACAAATAAAAAGGCCAAATGTGATGTGACAGTAACTGTAATGGCAGGATTGTGCAGGGTCTTACATTATTTTTTTAAAGTTTATTTATTTATTTTGAGAGAGAGAGAGAGAGAGAGAGAGAGAGAGAGAGAGAGAAAGCACAAGTGGGGCAGGGGCAGAGAGAGAGGAGAGAGCAGGAATCCCAAGCAGGTTCCGCATTGCCAGTGTGGAGTCCGCTGTGGAGCTCCATTTCATGAACTGTGAGATCATGACCTGAGCCAAAGTCAGATGCTCAAACGACACAGTCACCCAGGAGCCCGTGGGGCCTTACATTCTTAAGCAGAAAGATGGCCTATAACCTGCAAGCAATTGGTTGTTTTTAGAGATTTCATGGAAGATGGAGAGCTGATAAAAATACGTTTTAGAAAAAAGGATGGAAAAGGCAATAGAAAATGTTGAGAGACAAATTAGGACACCTTACAGTAGTCCAGAAAATGATAACCATAGAGTGAAATTGAGTGGTAATGGTGTAATGAAAACTCATGGTTCTATTTGAGATATCATTAAAAAGTTTAATACACTTAATTTTAATGATAAATTGATTTTATTGGAGGATGAAAAGAAAGATGGGTCAATGACACCAAGGTTTCTGGTTTATATAACACTCTTAGTAGTAGTATGATTGATTGAGGTAGGGAAAGCTACACAGAAAGCTCAAAAGTTTAGCAGTTATTTTTTGAGACTTCTTTCAACTTCTTTCAACTATGCTTAATATTTTTAAAATATTTAAACATTTATTGACCTTATGAAAAATCTCTGAGTGACATGGCAAACCAAAGAACATGTAACTGGAAATATTATTTTTATAAAAATGTTTTCTAAATATTGTCAGTATTTCTTTGGGAGTCTCTTCTTAAAAATATATAATAATAATAATATACTAATTTTTAAAACCAGACAATGAATCTTCCCAAAAAAGGTTTTGCTAAACATGGTGAGTATGAAATAACACATTATTAAAGGTGTCTGATAATTTTGGCAACCCATACCTCCGTTTAAGAAGGAAATATACTTATTATAAATTGATGACCAGGCTATTCTGAGGGGTTGGGGTAAGAGAATAAAAGTTCTAGCTGTGGATACAGACTAGTGTTGCTATTGTTAGAAATATATCTGTTTTGTTACAATGATGCTTTATCACCTAACTAGCACTTGGGCAGAGAAGTTAAATAAATAATTTGCAGAGCTGTTGTCAAGAAGAAGATAAACATAACTCTTATAAGCATTAAATAAATTCTTTCAACTAGAGAAGAAAAAAGTTGAGAAGCCATTGTTGGTATTATGAGTATTCTATTTGTGCAATGAAGAAAAGTTTTTTGGCTTTAACATGCTTACTTCAGTTGTACCATGCAGAAAGGCTAGGAAAAAACACCATCCAAAGTGGGGAGCTAGCTACAAAATCACAGAAGTTTTTTATCACCATAATATAATATAATATAATATAATATAATATAATATAATATAAAGAAAACAATGGTTCCTCACCAAACACTTTGAAACAGATTTTTTGAAAATTTGGTTTGTGGTAAGAAAACTGATGCAGTTTCCTATTCTTGTCACTATGTTAGAGTAGGATTCTGTAGAAACCTTCTTGTACAGAGGACTTAAAATAGTGAATAAATTATGTGCACATATTCCTTGAAAAGAACACATGACTGTACCAGAGATAAAGTGAAAATAATTTTAAGTTCACAAAAGTTAAAATGAGACAATATGATTCCACAAAAGTAACCAGAAGCGGAAGCCAGTATTCCTCTACAGGCCATCAGTGACCAAGCAAATAGACTTTAAGTGATCATGTTTACCCTGTACAAGTGACAGAATTATAAGCAGGTTTTACTAAATACTGAAAAAATAATCTGGATAGAGGCATCAACAGAATGGTGCATTAGAAAGTCCAAAGTTCTTGTTCTATCTTGGAGATATTTTTAAAATAATAAGAAGGAAATCTGGCTAAAATAACCAATAAGAACTCTAGAAATAGTCAATGGTCTATGGCAACCAAGAAAATGCCCAATCAAGAAACAGCCAAATTTAAAATTGTAGAAAAATTTGTGGTAATTTTTTTAGAGTTTACTGATTTATTTTGAGAGCGGGAGAGAGAGAATCCCAAGCAGAGGTGTGCTGTCAGCATAGAGAGCCCAATGCGGGGCTCAATCTCACAAACCATGAGATCATGACCTAAGCCAAAATCAAGAGTTAGATGTAGGGGCGCCTGGGTGGCGCAGTCGGTTAAGCGTCCGACTTCAGCCAGGTCACGATCTCGCGGTCCGTGAGTTCGAGCCCCGCGTCGGGCTCTGGGCTGATGGCTCAGAGCCTGGAGCCTGCTTCCCATTCTGTGTCTCCCTCTCTCTCTGCCCCTTCCCCGTTCATGCTCTGTCTCTCTCTGTCCCCAAAATAAATAAACGTTGAAAAAAAAAAAAAAAAAGAGTTAGATGTATAACCAGTTGAGTCACCTAGGTGCTCCAAACTTTGTGGAATTTTTAAAATCAAATTTGCCCCCACTCCTTCCCCAGCATGGCATAGTCTTGGTATGGAGGAGGAAACTGCTGAGTTCACAATGATTTCCTTTGAACTGAAGGGAGCAGAGGAAACCATATTTTCAATTTCGTATTTTTCTTGGGAGCTACCTGAAGGACTGGTCTCTGTTTAACCTAACTTGAATCTTAGATAAGGGGAAGCAATGGACACTGCTCAGGAATGCTGTAAGGAGACTTAAGTTTTGCAAGCACCTGGGGCAAAAAATAATGGGTAAAGACATACAATAGATCATGTGAAGCCCAAAGGAGAGGATGGCATGAGAATTTTTTGAAAAGTAAGACATCTGATAATATCCATGTATGTGGGAAATCAAAAAAACCACAGGGAAGCCCAGGAAAGATGCATCATCACAAAAGTTCTGAGAAGACCACAAGCTTTCTTTCTCCTCAGGCTGATTCCAAGGCTTAGAGCACACCCAACTTCCCAAGCACAGAGTCAGTCTGCAAACACTGGGAGAAATGTCTGTTTTCTCAAATGTCCAATTTTCAACAACAACAACAACAACAACAAACAACAATCAAAAGGTAGAAAAAGAAACAGGAGAACATGGTCCATTCAAAGAAAGAAGATTAAGTGACATAATGTTATTTTTAAATAACTATACTAAATATGAAAAAGTTAAATAAAAGAAAATTTAAATAAAAACATAGTTTAAGAAAGAAAGAAAATCAGAAAAATTATATATGAACAAAATGAGAATATCAACAGAGATAGCAATTATAAATAGCAACCAAAAAATTATGATGCAAACATGTAATAACTAAATTTAAAAATTTATTATTTAGACTCAAAAACAAATTTTGGTTGGCAGAAGAAAGAATCAGTGATTTAAAGATAAGACATTTTAAACTTTGGAGTCTTAGATGAAGAAAGAAAAAAACAAAGAAAATGAACAAAGATAAAGAGAGTTATGAAATACCATCAAGCAGATCAAAATACATATTATGGGACTCCCTGAAGTAGATGAGAAAAAAGGAGACAGGGAAATTAGCTGAAAAACTGATGTCTGAAATGCCCCATGTTTGAAGAATAACATGGATCTACAAATCCTATGAGACAAATGAATACCAACTAAGGCAAAGGCAAAGAGATTCACACCAAAACACATTATAATCAAACAAAATGCCAAAGGAAAAAAATAGAATTTTAAAAACAGCAATTGGAATATGAATTACCATGTACAAATTATCCCTAACAAAATTATAGCAGATTCCTCGTTAAAAACTTTTAAAACCAAAATGCAATGGGCTCATATATTGGAAATGCTAGAAGGAAAATAAAAAGTCTTGACAACTTAGAATTCTATATCCAACAAAACTGAGCTGAATTTGATAGGGGAAATTAGTACATTCTCATATTAAAAAGAAATAAAATTTGAGGGAATTTATTACCATAAGACCTAGCCTACAAAAAAATACTAAAAGGAGTCCTACAAGATAAATAAAAACTTGCTAGTCTGTAACTAGAATTTACACACAGAAATAAAGATCTCTGGTAACAATAAATAAATGATGAAAGTATACAAATTAGTAGTATTGTAGTTTTCATTTATAACTACATTTTGAAATTTCTAAGATTAAAAAGACAAATACATAAAATTAAATAATTATAAGTCTGTGTTAATGGGTACACAGTATATAAAATGTAATTTTTGACATCAAAAAAAGTGTGGAGGGCAAAGATGTACAAGAGTAGATGTTTGTGTATACTTGAAGTTAACTTGGTATTAGTTCAAATTAGATTGTTATAACTTTAGGATGCTATATGCAATCCCATAGTAACCACAAATATAATAATCTATAGAATATATACAAAAGGTATGGAGAAGAGAATAAAAAATGTGTTACTACAAAACATGAACTAAAGAAAAATGAAGGTAGTGATGGGGAAATAATGTACAAAAAAAATTATAAGAAATATAAAAATAATAAAATGTCAAAAGTAAGTCCTTTTCTATCAGTTACATTAATGTTAATGGATTAAATTCTTCAATCAAATACCATGGGGTGGCAGAATGGAAAACATTGCTCAACTATATGTTTAAAGGGACTCTTTCTGCAAGACATTCACCTGATATCCAATGTCACAAACATGTAGAAATTGAAAGGATGGAAAAATATATTCCATGAAAGTAACAACAAAAGGGAATGAGAATGGCTATAATAATATCAGACAAAATAGATTTTAAATCAACTATCATTGCAAGAAAAAAAGTACACTCTAGATTAATAAGTAATCAAAATTCACCAAGAAACATACAAATGATAAACAGGTATATATCAAACATCAGAACTCCCACATAATGGCACAAACAGAATTGCTGAGAGAAATAGATAGCTCTACAATAATAGCCTTCAATATTCCACTTTTGAAAAGAAGGGGACAGAAGATCAATAAAGAGAGGATGTGAAAACACTGTATAACAATTGGACCTAATAGACATGTATAGAACACTGCTTAACAATAGCAAAATACACATTTGTCTCAACTGCACATGGGCATTGTATGCATTAGGACATATATAGTCACAAGACAAGTCTTAATAAATTTGGAAAGATTGAAATTATGCAAAGTATCTTTTTTGATTACAGTAAAGTGAAACTATACAGTAAAATCAGAAGCAACACTGAAAAATTTACAAATATGTGAAATTATCACATATGAAATAAAAAAAACTAGTCAACAAAAATACACAATGGATATTAGAAAATATTCTGAAACAAAAGAAAACAAAAACACAATACACGAGACATGAAATGCAGGAAAACACTGCTGACAGTAATTTTTAACTGTAAGCCAACACGTTAAAAAAGAAGAATGATTTTATTTTTAAATTTTTTAAAAATGTTTATTCACTTATTTTGAGACAGAGTGAGAGTGAGAAAGAGTGTGTGTGAGCAGGGGAGGAGCAGAGAGAGAGGAAGAGAGATAACCCCAAGCAGGCTCTGTGCTATGAGCACAGAAACCAATGCGGGGCTCGATCCCATGAACTATGCTATCTGAGTCGATATCAAGAGTTGGAAGCTCAACTGACTGACCCATCCAAGTGCCCCTAGAAAAGGAAGAAGAATTTTAAATAAAAAACTTAAACTTTCACCATAAACAAACAAACACACAAACAAGCAAACAAGCCAAGAGGTGGCAGAAGGAAGGGAATAACAAAGATTAGAATTTAAATAAAAGAGAAAACAGAAAACCAAATTAGAGAATAAAAATTAAAGACCAAAAAAATTGAAAAATCTTTTACCTATAATTACTAAAATAAATAATATTCAAATAAGTAAATTAGAAATAAAGGTGAGCACCTTGCTATCAATTTTACAGAAATAACAAGCTTTATACGGTGAAAAACTGAGCACCAACATTTGGATAAGCTAATAAAATGAACAAATTTTTAGGAACACCCCATCTACCAACATTACATCAAAGAGAAATAGAAAATCTGACTAGACCTATAACTCATAAAGATACTAAATCAGTAATCAAAATCCTTGAAACAAAGAAAATTCCTGGACCAGATAGCTTCATTGGTGAATTTTACTAAATATTTACAGAATTTCACCAAATATTTAAATCAGTCTTTCTCAAATTCTTCCAACAAATGTAACAGGAAGGCACACTTCCAGATCCATTCTATAAGGCCAGAATTACCCTAATATAAAAACCAAGGACACGATAATAAAGGAAAACTACAAACAAATATTGATTGTAAATATTAATGCAATGTTCTCAACAAAACATGAGTAAACAGAATTCAACAACATATTAAAAATTTGCATATCATAACCACGTAGGATTAATTTATGGAATGTGGGAATGATTCGACATACAAAAATCAATGTAATACACTACATTAAAGGAATAAAGGGGGGAAATAATCACACAACCATCTCAATTAAAGTAGAAAAATCATATGACAAAATTGAACACCTTTTAATGATAAAAAAGAATCTAACAAATTAGGAGTAGAGGGAAACTACCTCAATATAGTAAGCACTATCTATTAAAAACACACAGCTACACTCCCAGGGAAGATGGCAGAGTAGGAGAATCCTAAGCTCACCTCATCCCATGGATACAACTAGACAACACCCGTATCAGTGTACACAACCCCCCAAAAATAACCTGTAGACTGGCAGAACAGACTCTCCATAGCTAAATGTAGAAAAAAGACCACCTCAGAGAAAGTATGAAGGGATAGTCCAGAGCTCAACAGAATTACAGGACTGTCCACAGGAGGTAGAGATACCTCAGGTGTGGAGAAAACAGAGAAAGAACCCCTCACACCAGAATACTCAGGCATGAGGAACTCACATGAGAAAGACAAATCCTTATAACATCTGGCTTTGAAAACCAGAAGGACATAATTTCACAGGTTCTTACAATCTGTGGGGCTTAATGCCTGGAACTTTAAAAATCACTGGGCTTGGCTCTGGGAGAGCCAGGAAAGGTGATTGGAAACTTGAGCCCTTAAAGAGACAGCACAACAAACAGCCCCGTGGAGATGGAGCACAGAAGCAGCAGTGTATATGGGGTATATGAGAGGGAGATTTGTTTACTAATCTCTGAGTCTGAGCCGGAAGAGAGGGATCTTTGGGAGACTTTTCCAGGAACAAAGGAGCTGGAGGGCACTATTTCTCTTCTCTGCGCCATACACTAGACACACAGACACCTGTGTGAAACAGCACAGCAACAACATTCCATCTAGTTTGCTAGTAGGCCACCCTGCCCCTGCATTCTCCTGCAGACATAGCCTGTCCACCACAGCAGGCCCACACAAACCTTGCTAACCCTTCCCCTGAGTTCTACAAATATTTGCCTCCAATATGCCTTTGGCCATGCTCATCCAAAGTAGTGCCACAAGCAGTGTGCAAGCTGCCCCAATAGTGGCCAGCACCACTCTAACATGACTCTTGCCCTGGGAAGAGTGCCAAATAATCACACGTACCAGTGCCACTGCAGCCTCAGCAGTGGACTAGAGACGGGCATCTGGTCTGACTATAGGCCCTGCCCACCAACCTTCTCAGGAGACAACACAAGGAAAGTGCCCTACAGTTTGGTGTTACCACATCTCTAGGAAACTCCTGATCTGATACAATGCAAGCCCAGAGTAGCCCCAGATGGCCCATATGATTTCACTCATATGTGGAATTTAAGAAACAAAAGAGATGAACATAAGGGAAGGGAAGCAAAAAGAGAACAAACAGGGTTGATGGAAGGGAAGAGGGTGAGGGGGAAGTAGGTGGGAGAATGAGCTAAATGGTGATGGGCATTTAGGGGGACACTTGTGATGATGAGCACTGCATATACAAGTGATGAATCACTAAATCCTACACTTGAAACCAATATGACACTATATGTTAACTATAGTTTTCAGTGTATGAGCCTTTTACTTCCTTTATTAAGTTAATTCCTAAGTATTTTATTCTTATTGATGTTATAAGTGGAGCTGATAACATAATTCCCTTTTCAGAATGTTCACCTTTACAATGTAGAGATTCCACTCACTGATTTTTATGTCCTGATAGTGTATCCTACAACTTTGCTGAATTTATTAGTTCTAATATAGTGTGTATATTTCTGTATCTCTGTGTAATGTTTATGGCTTTCTACATATAAGATCATGTTATATGTTAACCAATATGACACTATATGTTAACTTGAATTTAGATAAGATATTGGAAGAAAAAAATTCAAGTATCACATATATATAAAATATAGTTAGTATACTAAGTATTTCACAATTGTTTGTACGGGTATATAAATAGTTGTTGGAAGGTCCATGAACATGGAAAGTAGTCACATCTTATATATATGCATTTGAATGATTTTGCTTTTATCTCATTTTTATTATTTTCATCACTAAAACGAGTGTATATTATTTTAACAGTTCTTTTCAAGTAATTCTATTAAAAGATAATTCATGGCATGAATTACATCTCTATGTACCATGAGACAATTTAATAAAATCTAGTGAAGGGCGCCTGGGTGGCTCAGTCAGTTGAGCGACCGACTTCGGCTCAGGTCATGATCTCGTGGTCTGTGAGTTTGAGCCCCGCGTCAGGCTCTGTGCTGACAGCTCGGAGCCTGGAGCCCGTTTTAGATTCTGTGTCTCCCTCTCTCTGACCCTCCCCCGTTCATGCTCTGTCTCTCTGTCTCAAAAATAAATAAACGTTAAAAAAAATTTTTTTTAAAATCTAGTGAAAGAACAGTACGATTCTCCGTTCAGTGAAGATACGTTAATATCAATGAAAAAATTACTAAATAGCCAATAAAATGTTTATAGAAAAATAATCTGCATGAATGTAGATTTAAAATGTTTTTTCTTATTTTTAAAGTTCTTATTTTTGAAATCAAATGCACACTTCAATTATGAGAAAAATATTAAACATGCATTTGAAAATAGAGTATAAAATATTAAGAATTTATTTGGGGAAAAAGACTACATACCTTATTATTACCACAAACAGTTCCTTCTTTTACCCACATCTTTTTGCTAATTATAAAATCATGTGGAAAATCCAATGCAACGCAGATGTGTCCATTTATGTTGGCATAAATAGCAGTGGCATTTGGAATATTAATTATTTCTTCTTTTTTATATTCACATATTAATTTTCCACACTGCAGATCCCTATAATTTACCCATAAATGAAATCATTAGCCTTCAATAAAAAGAAATATTAGAGTATCATTTATAAATCAAAAAGATTTAGGTAAAGCATTGAAGTCTTGCAAAAAGATTCATGCAATTAATTGTAAAACAAGAAAATATAAAAGCCTTACCTGCATTGTAAATAATAACTGAACATTTTAATAATTTTGAACCATTTCCAAGTTAGCCTGATCACTTTTTTTAAAGTAATTCTTTCACTCTTTTTTGATTCTTAAAGATAAGCAATTCCAAGCTTATTCCATTTTTGAAAATTGGTAAAGTTCATCTAAATACCAGTCTCTTTGGATTTTCTTTTTAATTTTTTAAACATAATTCCTACTCTCAGGATGATAGGTCCCAACTGACAAAACATTGAATCCCACATCCAAGAAGCATTATATACAATAAATATTAAAATAAAACTACTAAGATACATCATAAACATAATGCTGTGAACCACAAAAAAAGTGATAAAGGTAATCAGAATATTAAAAAGCATGAAAAGCAAAAGCATAATCATACAATTTAACACTGACTTTCCAACAGAAACAATGGAAACCAGAAGATTATTGAATGACAAATTCCAAAAAAGAAACAAACCATCTACTGTCTTCCTATTTTATGTGCAGAGAAAATACCTTTCAAAATGAAATATGGTATTTTCAGACAATAATTGAGAACATTTATCATCAGCAGTCTTGGACTAAAGAAAATGTACACCAAGTTCTTCACATTAAAGGGAATTGATCTTAGATGGAAGCTTTCAAAACTACAAAATGCAAATAGCTTTATCAGATGAGGAAGTCCCTTTTTATTCCTAGTTATGTGAGAGTATTTATCATGGATCAGTGCTAGATCTTGTGATAAGTTAGACACAGAATAAAGAAAATTGTACAGATAAATGTACATGAGGGGGCTATGAGAAAGAGAATATATAGTTAAATCATCTATTCCCCAAACAAGCATAAACTGGGCAAAGTTGTCAAAACAACCATTTCAGGGCTATAAAACTTACCAAAACAAACAAAAAAGTGAGAAGTATTTATGAAAAGCTGCCATAAAATCAAGAGTGGTGGGAACTGTGGTCTTCTTTACTGAATCTGCTCCTATGCCCTCTCAGATCAGTTGATGCTGTTATTTTACCAGAGTCAGAGCTGGCCATGAAAACTATTAAATTAAATGTCAGCAAAATGGTTCTAGATATGGTGAAGAGGACAAAAAACTTCACCCATTAACACTTTGAATAAAGTAGCAAATTTGGTAGGGAAAGAATGTAAAATCAGCAGCATTATGAGTCTGAGATTGAAATCCCAGTTGGGGTTAGTGACAGATAAGATAAAAATCAAAGACACAATCCTGGAAGTAATAGCTCCATTAAGGGTAGTGATAAACTATCCTTATGTCACAACCCTAGCTGACAGAGAGGCTACATGCATGTGCTAGAGAGATCTGAGAATGATTGATAAGAAGTAACAGCAGTGGAAACTAAATTTACCTTGAATCTAAATGTGCTCCCTAATTACAAAGAAAAGCCTAAGGCCACATGACTCTAGTGATAAATTCTATAAAATACATGAAAAATATTACTAATTCTACACAAAGATTTACAGAAAGTGAGAAAAATAAAACATTTTCTAACTTATTTTATGGGCAAGTAGTATTCTGACATCAAAGCAAAGAAAAGACACCACAATATGATAAATATGGACACAAAAATTCTTAACAGAATATTAGCAAACCAAATCTAGAATTACACAAAATGATTATACACCATGACTAAGTGGGATTTACCCAGGAATGTATCATTGGGTTAATACCTAAGAGCCAAGTCACAGAATAAAGGGGAAGGGAACACATAATTATTTCAAAAGGCACAGAGATAGCATTTAATAAAATCCAGCACTGATCCATGATAAACATATCTAGTCAAAGTGGGAATAGAAAGGAACTTCCTCAAACAGATAACAGCTGTATGAATAACCAACTAGTAACATCATGGTTAAAATCCAAAGATTGAATGCTACCACTCTTTAATCAGGAACAAAACAAACACTTCTGCTTTCACCACTATTATGGCAATGGAGCACAGATTTCTCAGATACTATACCAAAACCATAATCTGTAAAAAAATAAATGAATAAATTGGGCTTCATCGAAATTAAAGTCTTCTGCTCTTTGAAAGATGCCATTAAGGAAAGAAAAGGGATAGATTTAGAGAAAATATTTACATTTCATACATCTGATAAAGATTATATTCTGAATATGTAAACTATTTTTTCAATTTAATAATAACAAACCACAATTTGGAAATAGGCTCTAGATTTGCCAAGACAATTTACCAAAGAAGGTATGAAAAAGGCTAATAATCACATGAAAGACTGATCATTTCATTAATTAGTACATAAATTCAAAGTGAAACCAGAATGGTTTTACCTTTTTAGAATGACCAAAAGAAAATAGACAAACAAACAAACAAAACCCTATAAGCATATAAAAAGTTATTACAATACCAAATGTTGGTGAGGTTTTACACTGTTGATGGAAATGTAAAATGATACACTCACTCCACAAAATACTTGGAAACCTTCTTACGATATTAAACATATATGGAGGAATAGTAAACTTGAATAGACTTATAACCTGCAAAGAAATGGAATCAGTAATCAAAACCCTCCCCAAAAAACAAAAGTTCAAGGCCAAATGGTTTCATAAGCAAATTCTAAAAAAAGCATTTAAAGAAGACTTAATGTCTACTCTTCTCAAACTATTCCAGAAAATAGAAAAGGAAGGAAAACTTCCAAATTCATTCTATGAGGTCAGGATTACCCTGATATCAAAACCAGAAAAAGACACCACTAAACAGAAAATCATAGGCCAATATCCTTGGTCAAAATTGATGCAAAATTCTCAATAAAATACAAACAAACTGAATCCAACAATACATTTTTTAAAAATCAACATTAACAAGTGGGATTTATTCCTGTGTTGCAAAGGTGGCTCAATATTTGCAAATTGACCAAAATGAAACACTACATTAATAAAAGAAAGGATAAGAAGCATCTGATCATTTTAATATATGCAGAAAAAGGATCTGTACAACATCCATTCATGATAAAAACCCTCAACAAAGTAAGGTTAGAGGGAAAATACCTCAACATAATCAAGGCCATTTGTGAAAAACCCAGTTAATATCTTCCCAATGGGGAAAACCTGAGAGCTTTTTTTCCTCTATGGAACAACACAGGGATGTCCACTCACACCATTGTTATTTAACATAGTACTGGAAGTCTTACCACAGCAATCAGACAACAAAAAGAAATAAAAGGCATCCAAACTGAAAAGGAAGAAGCCAAACTTTCACTATTTGCAGATGACATGATACTCTACATGAAAAACCCAAAAGACTCCATCAAACCTCTGCTAGAACTGATACACAAATTCAGTAAAGTAGCAGGATACAAAACCAATGTACAGAAATCTGTTGCATTTCTACACACCAATAATAAAGCAGCAGAAAGGAAATTAAGGAATCAATCCTATTTACAATTGCACCAAAACCCATAAGATACATAGGAATAAACCTGACCAAAGAGGGAAATAATGTATATAATACCTATGAAAGAAATTGAAAAGGACACAAAGAAATGGAAAAAAATAATATTTTTTAGAAGAACAAATATTATTAAAATGTCTATACTACCCAAAGCAATCAACATATTTAATACAATCCCTAGCAAAGTATCAACAGCATTTTTCACAGAGCTAGAACAAACAATCCTAAAATTTGTATGGACCACAAAAGATGCCGAATAGCCAGAGAAACCTCAAAAAAGAAAAGAAAAGCTGGAGGCATCCAATTCCAGACTTCAAGTTATATTACAAAGCTGTAGTGATCAAGACAGTATGGTACTGGCACAAAAATACACACATAGATCACTTAGATCAATACAGCTAAATAGAACACATGCCCGCGCCCGCGCGCGCGCACACACACACACACACACACACAGAAGCAGGAGAGAATATCCCATGGGAAAAAAGACAATCTCTTCACTTCAACAAATGGTGTTGGGTAAACTGAACAACAATATGCAAAAAAATGAAACTGGACCACATTCTACACCATACAGAAAAATAAATTCAAAATGTATGAAAGACCTAAATGTAAGACAAGAAACATCAAAATGGTAGAGAACACAGGCAGTAACCTCTTTGACATTGCCCATGAATACTTCTTACTAGATATGTCTCCTGAGCCAAGGGAAACAAAAGCAAAAATAAACTATTGGGATTCATGTAGGTGTTTTTTTCTGCAACCTCAGTTCTCTGATGGGTCAAAGAAAATTCATGGATTTCAGTTTGTTTAGTTGTTTAGTTTGTTGTTACAACAAGAGAAATGACTTCCAAACTCTTTTTTTTTCTTTTTTTTTGGGGGGGGGCATCTGTTTTCATTAGAAAACTCCACTTGGTCAGCGTTTCCCTGACCCGGAACAGAGCCTGGGCAGCCCCCACGGGTCTCTCGGCCTTCAGGTTGTCTTCTCGCTTGTTCGGGGCGGGGCGTGCGGGGGGGGGGGTGAGGGCAGCGTCAGGCAGTCTCCTGAGTGCCCCTCCCAGACCCCTCAGAGTTCTCCCTGCTGGCCCCGCCCAGCTCGGTGGTGGGGACCTGAGGGCCCACAAGGCTTGAAGCTTGTTGCCTAAAGCATTCCTGTTGGTATGGCTTCAGGATGGAAGTGAGGCATGGAGTAGGAACTCTCATGCAAAATTTCCCACAGTTTCATTAAGATAAAAAAGTTACTTAGATTAAAATGAATCAAATCATTTTAAGGATATGTTTATGTGCAAATATCACCAAAATCCTGTGGAGTCCATTTTCCTTTGTGGGCATTCAGAATCAATTTTTACTGCTGAGTCCATCCCCAAGTAACCAGTGACCTGATTTTTGTCTCCATGGATTTACCTTTTCTGGAAAATTTATGTAGTGGAAATCATAAGGATTTTTGTCTGGTGTATTTTAATTATTATAATTTTGTAAGGTTCATCCATTTTGTATCATACATCAGTAGTTCATTATGTTTTACCAGAGAGAAAATGTCAGCAGAGATATGGAAATTGTCAGAATAAGCTATAAGAATGAAAAGAAGATAATCGCAAAATAAAATAAAAAAAAAAGTAACAGAAATTAAGAATGGCTCCCAAGGGCTCATCAATAAAACTCAGTCAAAACAGCAAAATACTCAGTGAACTCAATGATAGGTCATTAGAAACTTCCTAAATGAAAACTCAATGATAAAAAATAACAGAAAAAAATCCAAGAACTATGGAACAATATCAAAAACTGTAATGTATTCATAATAAAATTGCAGAAGGAGAAGGAAAATGGAGGGAAAAAATTTTAAGAAAATAACAGCCAAGATCTTTCCAAAACTACTGACATTAAGTCACAAATGCAAGAATCTCAGAGAACACACACAAATATGTTGCATGCACCTAAAGAAACCAAAGTCAATGAGAAAATCTTGCAGGTAACTAGTTTGGGCACATACCTTACTTACAGAAGAACAAAGATAAGAAATACAACATCCCTTTACCGTAAAAACAATGAAAGAAGAAGAGAGTGGAGCGAAGTTTTAAGGGTTGAAAGAAAAAAAATCTAACTTGGAATTCTGTGTCCAGTGAATTATTCTTCAAAAGTAAGGAGAAATAAAGACTTTCTGAGACAAACAAAAAGTGATAGTGTTTTTTGCCCCCAGACCTGTTTTGCAAGAAATGTTTTAAAAAAATTCTCCAGGCATAAGGAAAATGATATGGGTCAGAAAATTGGATCTACCTAAAGAAAAGAAGAGCATCAGAAAATAAACAAATTAAAAAAGCATATTTTAAAATCCAGACATTGTCAGAGTAAAAAACAAAAACATTACCCGAAGTTGGTTTAACATCTGAACGTCGATTGATGTAATATACAATATCAATAGAATAATGGGCAGAAAACACAGAATCATATCAATAGATGGATGAGAAGCATTTGAAAAAAGTACAGCTACCACACAAGATTTTCTGGATTTTGCAGTCAGGCGGTGGTGGGGGCAGGGGGTGGTGGGAAGAGAGGGTGTTTGTTTTTCATAGAGAGAGAGAGAGAGAGAGAGAGAGAGAGAGAGAGGATGAATGGGGGAGAAGGGCAGAGGGGAAAGAGAGAAAATCTTAAGCAGGCTCCATGTTGAGCATGGAGTTGATGCAGGGCTCGACCCCACAACCCTGATATCAGGACCTGAGTTGAAATAAAGAGTCAGATGCTCAACCAACTAAGCAACCCAGGTGCTAGTCCACCATTCAAGATTTAAAACTCTCTAGAAACTAAGAATACAGGAGAACTTTCCTAGTTTGGTAAAAGGCATCCCCCCCAAAAAAACCCATACAGTTAATAATAAACTTAATACTTAATTTTTCTAATAAATTTGGGAATAAGCAAAAGTCTCTTCTTTCTCCACTTATACTGCAACATTTTCAAGCAAAAGAAACAAATTAAAAAGCATCCTAATTAAAAAAGAATA